>NC_089750.1:72244706-72267206 GCF_040412425.1 Macrobrachium rosenbergii
TCAAGCTTACTAAGTTGCAGCTCTCTAGCCTCGGCAGTTTTTATTTTATTTAAGGTTAAAGTTAGCCATAATCGTGCATCTGGCAACGATATAGGATAGGCCACCACCGGGCCATGGTTAAAGATTCATGGGCCGCCGCCCATACAGCATTTTCTTTTGGTTAAGAATGAATTTGCAATTGGTGAGTCACATTTTTCAAATGCCTCTTTTTAGTACGATTTGATATAATTTCCTAATAAGTGAGGTATAATATCATCAGATCATATATATATATGTATATATATATATATATATATATATATATATATATATATATATATATATATATTATTTTTTTATTTAAATGTAAAGTAAAATTATTGACGTGTTTCCAGGTATATTTCTTGAATTTCATTAAATTCAGTTACACAAATTATTTTAGAGCATTAAAACCTCCAGAAAACTGACGAGCGGACTCAATCAAGTGCATCTTTGCCGATACTTTAAGAAAGTTTAAAAGTCTCACCACTGTACGAAATGAGTGCAGTGAGTCATAATGAGTCGACCCATACGGATATAATTAGCCGTAGGTTCATTCACAAGTTGTAATATTCCTTGGTAACTAACCAGTTTCATTGTTGCAAGTGTATAAAAATCTTTTTTACGGCTTTGTGATTATATTCTTTATATGGCTGTTGCCAGTTGTTTGCCTTGGAACCAATGTCGTATTTCATGTTTTGTTTAAATCCTTTGGTGTTAATATATACAGTATATATATTGAGATAGTTAACAAAGAACAAGAAGTAAAAAAATGCTTTTCTGTACAGCGTATGATCAAGGCCACCGAAAACAGATCTATCTTTCGGTGGTCCCGGTATAATGCTGTATGAGCCGCAGCCCATGAAACTTTAACCAAGGCCCAGTGATGGCCAGTCCAATATCGTTGCCAGAAGCACTATTATGTCTAACTTTAACCTTTAATGAAATAAAAACTAATCAGGCTAGAGGGCTGTAATTTGGTATGTTTGATGACTGGAGGGTGGATGATCAACATATCAATTCGCAGCCCTGTAGCCTCAGTAGTTTTTAAGATCTGAGGGCAGAGAGAAAAAGTGCAAACAGAATAAAGTGCGGATGGGCAGACAAAGCCGGCACAATAGTTTTCTTTTACAGAAAACTAAAAACTGCTTGAAAGTAGATTTAAACTAGAAGTAGAAGTCTGAAAAACGGAAATGCGACCATTTCATCCTCTGTCTATCAGATAACGGTGCCAGGTGACAGATAACTGCATTCTCTATTTCGGAATTACTTCACTGAGGTTCATGTGTTGCGTAACACTTAGGTCTCTACAGCCAGTACATGTTGCCCTGCTGTAGGGAAAGTGCCAGTGTTTGGAGATGGGGAGGGGGAATGGGATAGGGAAGGGGGCGGGGGGTTAAGTATAAGGTATTTGCCTTCAAATGGGGGAAGTGACTTGCCCATTCAGACTGCAGTTAAAGGACACCCCCCAATTTACTACGACCGTTGTTAAGCACAGTCACCTCTCGAGGACGAACCTCTTGAAAAATGAAATTCTCTCTCTCTCTCTCTCTCTCTCTCTCTCTCTCTCTCTCTCTCTCTCTCTCTCTCTCTCTCTCTCTCTCTCTGTATTTTATGTAAATAACCAATGTAAATGGGAAATAAAGATATGGATTTGTGAATAACCAATGATAAATTGGAAATAAAGATTTGAATTTTAATCCGACTCTCTCTCTCTCTCTCTCTCTCTCTCTCTCTCTCTCTCTCTCTCTCTCTCTCTCTCTCTCTCTCTCTCTCTCTCTCTCTCTCGTAGTAATAGGCTGCTGCGTAAGGAGATTGCATTTGGCCTTTCGTATGTTCTTCAATCCTGTTATTAAACTAGAAAGAGTATGAAGTGAGATGTCATAGGTTTTATTGCATTGGTGTATATCACTAGATGAAATGAGAGAGAGAGAGAGGTTGACTAATCCGCGATATCTATATAGCTGCATATGTAAAATGATTTATATGCGCAGGAAACGTAGCAGCCACTGCACACTTCTGGTATTTATTTGTGAACATGGGCAGAATTTTCTGTAAAAAGGCAGAATTTTATGTTAAAAGACAGAATTTTATGTAAAAAGGCAGAACTTTCTGTAAAAAGGCAGAATTTTCTGTAAATAGGCAGAATTTCCTGTAAAAAGGCAGAATTTTGTACAAAGGCAGAATTTTATGTAAAAAGGCAGAATTTTGTAAAAAGGCAGAATTTCCTGTAAATAGGCAGAATTTTATGTAAAATTGGAGAAATCACCAACTTTGACTCCTGTAGATGATGTAGGCTGAATAATGGCGTATCAGAAAATATCTTTTGAACTAGCAGCTTCCTGACAGGTCTCAGAACTATTGACATAAATACTCTGATGTATTCTGAACCATTTACTTGACTGCATTATTTTTGCAGTTAGAACTAATTTATGATTTCAAAATATTTATTAATTTTGTAGTTTTCGGTAATAATATATGATTGCAAAATATATATTAATTTTGTAGTTCCAGCAATACTATATGATTTCATTTTTATATTTTCTAGTTTTCGGCAATAATATATGATTTCAAAATATATATTGATTTTGTGGTTTCATTATTATTATTATTATTAAAATAGTTTAACCAGACCACTGAGTGTGGTTTCGACACTGTTATATGATTTCACAATATTTATTAACTGCAGTTTTCAGCACTAACAGATAACTTCAGAATATTTACGCATTATTTGTTTGGAATCTGTTGAAATCTCTAAAATTTGTCTGATATTTTTCAATGTTGTTTTTTATTACAAAGTGTTTATAATAACAAAGGCATAATCAGATTTTTATAACATCTGAATCAAATTGTACTGTTATTAGTTTCGTCAGTAAAATAGTGCAGATGAAGACATCACAATAAATCAGAACCAATGTAAGAGTCATCCCTTGCATAGTTATGTACTTGCAAAATGGATATAATCATATTTAAGCATCTCCAAATGACCCTACCCTCATCACCTTTGCAATTCGTAAATTAAACAGAATTGCGTTCGTCGCATTTCAGCATAATTGAATGAAATCATTGCACTATAAAACTTTTTTGTTGTTGAGTTTATTCCATTTCACAGCAACACAAAAACGAGGGTTAGGGTGGGGGAAAAGGGGAGGGGGGGATTGGAAAGTCATAAGTGAATGACGTTCAAGAACATTACAATTGCTGTAATGATCCAAGTTAAATTGATAATGAATAGTTCAACCCCACCTTTCCATTCCGCCTCCTCCTCCTCCTCCTCCTCCTCCTCCTCCTCCTCCTCCTCCTCCTCCTCCTCCTCCTCCTCCTCCTTTTTAGCTGGTAATTACGCAGCATTTCATTGACTTATACGATTTCTTTCTTGCATAATAAAATTCAATTAATAGGTGTATAGAGAATCCTTGGAGAAGCTGGATGTGTTTCTTACGAGTTAAGAGTAAAAAAGGAATAATTGTCCACCTGCTCATAGCTTTTTGATGTGTCTGACCTAATGTAACTCTCTAATGAGGAAAGAAACTTTAGCTGTGTGTACTGGTTCTAAGCACATATGCACAGTAAGCAACGTTGAAGTGCTAATGGCTTTTATTCCTTCTTGCAGATAATAAAAATTTTAGTGAAAAGTAAATTACATGCTGAATGAGCCTAGGTCTATTAGTTACGAAACAAAATATCTAATGAACTAAATAATGGGATATTTAATTTCAATAACTAGGTGATTCATTCATTTATTCATTGCTAATTATTGACGTATTTGTCAGTTTCGTTTGACACCAGTTTGATGAGTATGAATATATTTCCGAGGCTCGGGGATATCTGGAGTGTTTAGGTTACTTCCTTCCAGTTATGTTGCCCTTAACGAGTGCCCATGCTCCTTATTTTTTTGGATGCTGATTCATGTTGGATTGGAGATTAAAATGCCTTATGCCATGCAAGAGCCATGCACACAGTGTCCTTAAATCATTGCCTCCCGTAGGGCGGTAGTGCCGTCAGTGCACCTCACGGGGTACACTGTAGGTATTACTAAAGGTTCTTTGCAGCGTCCCTTCGGCCCCTTTCATTCCTTTTACTATACCTCCATGCACGTTATTTTTCTTCCATCTTGCTATCCACCTGCTCCTAACAATTATTTCATAGTGCAGCTGCGAGGTTTTCCTCACGTTACACCTTTCAGACCTACCTACTCTCAATTTTTTTCCAGCGCTGAATGACCTTATAGGTCCCAGTGCTTGGCATTTGGCCTAAACTCTGTATTCCATTCCATTCAAATCACTGCCGTGACGTTTCCTGTCGACCATGAGCTCCAGATATCTCGAGGTTGAGTTCCCTTTTTGGAAGGTCACCTCAGATTATTTTTCTGGTTTTAGAATTTATTGAGCTTCATTATTTTTTTAGAATTTCTGTTCATTATTATTTCTTATTTACTTAGATTGTTTTTCATTTCTCCTCGTTATTTATTTTATATTAAAATTTCATTTCTTTCAGTTACTAAGGGTAGGCAGTTTTACGCCTTTCCTCTTTGCTCTTCTTTCCATATTCACATGTGGCCTATCTTCTCTGTGTAAGCTTTTTATGCTTTTTTTTTTTATTTTGCTTACATTAAGAAAGTAAGACAATATTAGAGGCGGACGGTTACAATATTCTACGGATAATAAACTCCACATTTCGACTTCCTTAAGCCCGGAATATTTCTATCCCTCCTACCTCAGTCAGGCCAGTGGCGTGAGAGGCTGGCCGAGGTTGGATTACCAGTAAGAGATCTACCTGGCCATAAAGAAGTTAGGTACTAGGTATCTTCATAGATGCCATCGTCCGTCAGAGACTGGCTCGTAGATAGATTATTTGTAGACAATCTTGACACCCATAGGGTGGATGTGATCATCATCATCGTTGCTTCTAAAAGGCCTCTGTGAAGGCTTGTCACTCATTTTTCATATGATTTCACTTCCACAAATCTCCACTCATTTCCACCACCCCGTCTTCCAACTCTTCTGGTGACCAGAGGAGCCCAGCTGACACTGCCCGTTCTATTCTCCGTGGTAGACGTTAAACACTGAAATAAATAAATGGACACACAGTACTTGTTCATAGGAAATAATAATAATAATAATGAATTAGGTAAATTTCTTCTTTTCCATGTCAGTATTACGAGTAAGAATATATTTTAAAAATATAAGTTTTATCAATTAACTCACCTACAGGTGTTATACAGTTCTTGATAATTAGTTAAGATCTGATTATTTCTTTGGGTAAACAAAACCTACGCAGCCAAATAGAAAGAGTAAAAGTTCATTTACTGGCTAATGGAACCTAAATGAATGTGTCGAAGATACTAATTTTAGAAAGTTGTTAAAACCTTGGGTTTTTTCCCTTTATATGTTACGACGTCTCGTTAGAACGAGATTTAGAATCTTGTTTTTGCAAGATTAATATTTATTTTTTCATTTATTAAGACATGATGACTCAGTCTCTCGTATACCTTCTATAAATAAAGCTGGTAGTAGTATCTTAAATGAATGGATTTATTTTCAAGAGCAGTGCTGCTGTAAAAAGAAAAATTATGTATGTATGTGTGTATGTATGTATGTATGTATGCAAGACTACATAAGATTGTAGATTGTCTGTTGTTGTGTCTTTTTTCCCCAGTTTAAAAACTTAACCACCAAAGCTCAATACACTTAATTATATCTGAGCTATGCTTATACTTAATTATATCTGACCTATGCCTAAACTTACTTTCTCTTGAAGAGCCCCTTTGTTTTATGAAACTAACAGTCTAATAGATAAAACCATATTTACAAATAATATTCTATCTTATTTTTTCGCGCAGCTCTGGGAAATGTTTATTGATAAGTGCTTGCACGAATTACATTTTTATATTAACCAGATCAAGTGGATTTCGCTAGTTGCAAATGCTATGCGAATAGTGGTCTGCAATGCAACCACAGGATGAAAGTAGACTGGCCCGGGGGGGATATTTTAATAACTTCATATCTTGACTTTGGCGTCTAATTGCTAATTAGAGCTTGCCTTTAATGGCTAGTTAGTGCTTGCCTGATTGTTGTTGCTACCGTACTGCATAACAATATAACGTTAACATTTCTTCATTCGTTTTATGGTGTACTGTAGATACGGTTGATGAAAACTGATGAAAACATTCTTGACAGGATGTAAATAAATTGCCTTCCGGATGGCGGAAGGTCTTACAGGATGTGAACACAGTGTATTCCGGATGACGGAAAGCCTTTTCAGGTTGTAAATAGATTGTTTTCCGGGTGGCGAAAGGTCTTACAGGATGTAAACAGATTGTTTTCCGTCTCTCCATTTTATGTGCTTTTCTATTTGTCTGCGGCAGAGAAAGTAGGTTTTGCTAGTTAGCTTTCTAATACTTTCGCGACATACTAACTCACCAGCAATGGAGTAGGATGTTCCCAAATGCACTTGCAAAATCCTGGTTGCAATTAAACCGCTTGAAACAGTTACCTGTTAATCACATTACTCACAATGTGCATCATACCTTTTTGCAGCATAATGGGCCAATAGCCTTTTGATTCCGTAGAGAAAATCATCATTGCATAAGCCAGCTTAATTAGAAATGAGTTTCTCTTATTAACATTTGTTATTCCACCGAAGGTTTATACAAATGAGTCTTGATTATAGCTTTTAATGTTTCCCGGGGGCTGGCGACGGTAACTACACAAATCATTAACTGGGGTTACATAAACAGGATTATTATTTAAGCAGTAAAACAAATACTATTATTATTATTATTATTATTATTATTATTATTATTATTATTATTATTATTATTATTATTATTATTATTATTATTAAGAGGAACCATACTCATATGGAGGAAGTCCACCAAAGGGACCATTGACTTTGAATTCAAGCTTCCAAAGAATATGGTGTTCATTTGGAAGAAGTAGCAGAAGGAAACTGGAAATACAGAAAGAAAAGATCAGTTCTTAGAAATGAAAAAAAATGAAAGAATAAATTAATAAATGAACAGATAAGAATGTAAGTAAATTATTAAAATGCAAGAAGAATTGTTTTAGGGTAGAAATGCATTGCATCTTCGCTTGAGCTTTTGAGGTTCCAATTGCATACCGTTTTAGTTCTGGACAATCCAGAGTTGTATGAATTGATTTACATTGTGCCTTCGACCTGCTTAATAAAATATATGTACGCATTTATGCATGCGGGTTTACCTTTTATATGCATTTATGAAGTTACTTCGACCTTGCCAAGGAATAATGAAAGAACATAAGAAGGAGGTAAGATTTTAAAACCTCATTTTTCTAGACACTGATAAACACCTGATAGTGAGGTGCCTTTTGGAACAAGCATCTTGACAGTTTAATGATTATCTTTACGTTCAAAAGTTTTAGAGGCTGGCTAAATGTATAAGATGCATTTGTTGCTTGGTCTGAAAATTAGGTTAGAATATTTTGCAAATTATTATTACAGAAAACAATTTGATAAAGAACTGATGGTCTGAATTGCAGTCGATACCTCTCTCTCTCTCTCTCTCTCTCTCTCTCTCTCTCTCTCTCTCTCTCTCTCTCTCTCTCTCTCTCTCTTTCTTGCTTGGTCTGATTATCAGATGAAAATATTTTGCAAAATCCTATAGCAGAAAACATATTTTGATAAAGAACTGATGGGCTAAAATGAAGTCGCTCTCTCTCTCTCTCTCTCTCTCTCTCTCTCTCTCTCTCTCTCTCCCTTGCAAATTAGTGTTGCCGGAAAACATATTTTGATAAAGAACTGGTGGTCAAAAATGAAGTCGCACTCTCTCTCTCTCTCTCTCTCTCTCTCTCTCTCTCTCTCTCTCTCTCTCTCTCTCTCTCTCTCTCTCTACTTGACTACTTTTGTCTCCTTATCTCTTATCTATCTGTGTATCTCAGAGTAATATTCGGTTGTGCCTGTCAGTAGCGGAGGCATTACTCTGCATAACCAGAGAGATTTGTTGCAACTTGCATTATCATTCAGTTTACCTGTCAGCTCAGGCCCCTTGGTCACTTATTACGTCAGTTTAAGGAACACAATAGAGGATTAGGGCGACTGGGGAGTGCAGGAAGAATGATGGAGAGAAAAACGTTTGTTTGCCCCGGGCATCCTGCGAAGGAGTTTTCATCATTGCGATGTCCTTCGAAGGATAAGAGAGGGAGGTTTTTACTTTTTTTTTCTTTTAGGTTGATTGACAGATATCCTCGTGAGGGAGTTGTAAGGTAAGGTTCCTTAGTCTTGTTATCTTGTTAATCTGGACTCTCTCTCTCTCTCTCTCTCTCTCTCTCTCTCTCTCTCTCTCTCTCTCTCTCTCTCTCTCTCTCTCTCTCTCATGTATATATATATATATATATATATATATATATATATATATATATATATATATATATATATATACAGTATATATAAATATATATATATATATATATATATATATATATATATACATTTAGTTTAGGTGGAAATGATTGACATAAGAATTTCTTGCAGTTTTTTCGCTTGCCGCTTTTGGAAACCATCTCTGTGGAAGTGAACTGAATACATACAGTCATATAAACATGTATATATATATATATATATATATATATATATATATATATATATATATATATATATATATATATATATATATATATATATATATGTGTGTGTGTGTGTGTGTGTGTGTGTGTGTGTATGTTTCTGTGTCGTCCTCGGTACGTTCACTTATAAATAAACTTATCAATGAAATTTTCCTTTACCAAGACTCAAAACAGATTATCTTCAGGGGACACAGACTGGTTAGTATTTCCACGGCAATGATTCCAGTATGGTGCTGCAGCTCTCAGAATTATGATGACGTAAGGTGTGGTATAAAAGCAACAACAGTTTTAAAAGCGGTGTCTTATATTTTCTTCGAAGTGATGCAGGAAAACCCATTTGTTGCGGTGTTATCGAGGTGTTATCCAAGCGAAACCTGTCAAGTACTTGTACAACCTTTCGTGGAAAAAGCAAGCTTTTATTATTGGGAGGTTTCAGAAGACTGATATTTTAATTTTGTTTTCCTTCTCATTATTATTATTATTATTATTTATTATTTATTATTATTATTATTATTATTATCTGGAAGTGAAAGAACAGTAAAAACATGAGCGGCAGAATTTCAGAGACCTTGTGCATAGTACGGCGTTGAAGGCGATAATGATAATAATAATAATAATAATAATAATAATAATAATAATAATAATAATAATAATAATTATTATTATTATTATTATTATTATTAACCTAAAGAAAACAGTCTATCGTATCTCCAATTATGGGATAAAAAAATTACGATGATATAATGATGTAAACAGGATAAACATCATTATACCCTGTGAATTTGTTTACCCCAAGATTGAGGTACGGTAGGGGGTTTCTTCAAGTTAAATAATAAGGATAACAATGATATCCACCATAATTATTATATATTATTTGTCTTAAGCTGACATGGCAGAGTGTATCATTCACTATATCTCGATAGAGATTTTACCCCAGAAATTATTATTATTATTATTATTATTATTATTATTATTATTATTATTATTATTATTATTATTATTATTATTATTATTATTATTTTAGGAAGAATATCTGTTAATAGTATCTAGTTTCTTTTTGCGAAGTTTTATTGTTAAAGCCAGTTACAGGAAAACCTTTGGGAATTTGATTTCATAAGTTAAAATAAAAGCAATTTCAATCTACTTAACTTGCCATGAACTGCTTCGAAGTCAGTGTTTAACTGCCCGAATTGGTAAGAACTTTTGTTTCTAGTAATTTAATCTCGCTTAATGAGTTATGAGGGCATATATATTCATTATCATATCTGAAGGTATACTTGCAGCACAAATTTAACCGCAAATAAGACTTTCTCGAACTGAAATTTCGCTGAAAGTCTAATTTAGAGATATATGAATATTTCGGGATTTTTTTATGTGTTAATTTGGTTAATTTTATCAAACGTAACTTGTTAAGTTGTTGTTAATATGAATTGCTTTATGTGGTTATAAATAAAAACACGTTCTTGACCGTTAATGATGCCATTTTAACTTAAGTTTTAAATAGCCGTAACTTGTTGCTTATTCCCTTCCTGTTTTCATTTTACAGAGTATATTTTCACCAATTATTTTTCGTCCTTCTTTAATATTTATTTTTTTAATAAAGATTATGAGGCTCCATTTATGTGTCTGATATCTCACAAAGATATTTCAAAGAATACCGTAACTAATTAAGGTGTTGTTAACATGAATTGCTTTATGTGGTTATAAATAAAAACACGCTCTTGACCGTTACTGATTCCATTCTAACTTAAGCTTTAAATAACCGTAATTTGTTGCTTATTCCCTTCCTGTTTGCATTATACAGAGTATATTATCACCAATTATTTTTTGTCCTTCTATTTAATATTTATTTTTTTAATAAAGATTATGAGGCTCCATTTATGTTTGAAATTCCACAATGATATTTCAGAGAATAATCCTATTTTTACGTGGTATTTAATAGTGGATTGCAATACGTTTGGGAATTCTATCCTAGGTGTGAAATCGTGCAATATGTGCGGGTATTCTGTTTTGGCTGTGAACTCAGAATAATCCTCTCTGTCTCATGCAACCCATTACAAATAATTTTCGGCAATATAGTTAAAACGAAAACGGCGACTTTGTGCCTCTTTCTGCTGATAGGCGTCAGATGATTATACCCTGTAATCCACGTTTAGAATTAACATTTGCATTTATGACTGTGGGCTCCGAATTTCCTCGGCCGAGGTGTATCAAATTGCACCTGGCCAGTCCCTCGATAATGTCAGGGCATTACCCACGTTGCATTATTGATAAGATCAGAACATATGAGAAAGAGTCCAGATACAATCAGGACATTCTTAATGAATGCGAGAGCATATTTTCTTTGAATATTCTGCGAACCCCCTTTTCATTCATTCTTAAGGGGGGGGGGGATCAGAAGACACTCGCCTTTGGATTTTCGTCGTTGGGATATTTTCTTATCCCTCTGTCCCTTTGTGTCTTGTTTGTTATTGAAATGTTGGGGGTGATGTCAGCATGCAAGCCTCGAGATTTTGGGTTTGGTTTTATGTATGTATCTTAATTTTCTTTTGAGAGATGTGATTTCAATTTTTCCCCTACCATTCCAACATTAGTACATACACACACACACACACGCACGCACACACACACACACACACACACACATATATATATATTTATATAATAAATGTGTGTGTATGTATGTGAACTAATGTGATTTCTACCACTAAGTATTAGTCCTTCGTTAATGGCTTAGAAATAAAGTCGAAACCGGTCAGGTCCTACACACACACAGTCTCTTTTTGTTCCCTTGCGGTGATGTGTGTGATAAACAAATCACGGGGTAATGTGATTACAATGATATATATGCATTGTGGTTAATAAATACTATATACATAAATATACACACGCATATATATTTGTATATACATGTTTGTGTGTGTGTTTGTTTGTGCAATCATATATACATAGTGGTTAATAAATACTATATATATATATATATATATATATATATATATATACATGCATAAATATGTATATATGTGTGTATATATATATGTTTTATATATATATATATATATATATATATATATATATATATATATATATATATATATTTATATATATATATAATATTGTGTGTGCAATTTTATTAGAATCCTAACTGTGAGAAAAGTAATATTTCAAAATGTTTTTAGCAGTAAATTCTGAACATGAACCAGTGGGAACTGCTTCATGAACGGTCATTAACTCTGTGTTAAACGACTCGTAGCACTAAATATATTTGCAGCGATAGCTATGAGCATTCAAAAAAAGGAATGTCAGGACTGATGTTTATTGTCAGTTCTTGAAAAGCATAATGATTACTCCTTTTATTGCCTCGAGTTTAAATGTACAAGTATATACTTTAGTGATGTTGTTTTATTTACTGTTAAGTTGTTGCCTCAGGAAGGTACAAATAGTGGTTAGGGAAAAAAGCTTTTGTTTGTTAATTTATTTTCTTGAGTAACTTTAGTCGTGTTTGAAACAGTTTATAAATGATGTCAGTTACTTGCACGTTTCATATTTATGGTTGAATATATATATATATATATATATATATATATATATATATATATATATATATATATATATATATATATATATATATATATATATATATATATATATATATATATATATATATATATATATATATATATATATATATATATATATATATATATATATATATAGTATATATATATATATATATATATATATATATATACATACATATACATATATGCATATAGATATATATATGTGTGTGTGTGAGTGAGTATAAAGCTCCCACAACCTCCCATAATATTCACACATGTCTTATAAATAGGATGACACTCATTTGTTAAGAGTCCTGCCATTAATGACAGTGTTTAATTATCCTCATTTAGTGCAGTTTGGTGTTGTCGGAGGGCCGCCTGTCAGGGCAACTCTCCCTTTAATGCTCGGCAGGAAGATAAGGAAAGCACATTTTAACTTGAGACGTTTGTTCAAGCAAGATTTATTTAGACTTTTAGTGAGAGTAAGAAGAAGGAGAAGAAGCAGAGAGGAAGAAGACAAAAGCAGATCTCGGGCGGACGAAAGAAAGTGGCTCTTTGATATCAAGTTTTTGCCTAAACACGCGTCAAAAACCGGCTGCATAAAAGCATTAAGGTCAATTATTGTATGCCATAACTGACTGGGTTAGAAGCAGTCCCCCCTAGTCTTATCTCCTTCCATTATTTTTGTCTTTCTGCGTCGGCGCAACTTCTTTAATTAGTTTTAGCCCATTTGCAGGCAGCCCCGGGCTGATTTTTTTGGGGGGAGACGTTCTTGAAAAAATGGAAAGGTATCTTCGGGGAGGAGGGGTGGGTTTATGTGGTTATAGTGCATGAATGGCTCCTGTTATTTGTACCCAGTGTTCCTCAGTTATTAACAGACAAGGAAGGTATGTTTGTAGATCAGTGTGCTTGCTTATTTGATTTTTCTTGTCTCTTGTAGGAATACATAAAAATCTTAGTATGGATTCTCGCGAAAATTCGACCAAAGATGGCCCTCGTGACTGTCTACAAATGAAGAGATTTTGGGCGTCTTAAGAAAATATAAGTTTATGTCATTTTCTAAATTACAAAACCGTCGATGGCAAGTCAATCAGTTAGTCTCTGCGAAATGTATAAAAACAGTTTTAATCGGTATTCATGTCGCATCTTTTTGGCCCCATGAAGACACCACCCCTGCTAAGATATACCATTAGATTTATGACAAAACTCAAGATAAAGTATGAAGTGTAAAAAAAAAAAAATATTCTGAGTATTATTCAGTGTGCAGTTTCTTTCTTTATATCCATGCAATTACCAGAAATTTATGAGTGCCTGTGTTCATTCATGTGTAAAGTCTTGAGAAAGGTTCCAGAATCCCATTGTTATTTCGTTAAGGCTCTAGAATATTACAATTAAGCTGATTTCTAGAAAAGAACCTGGAAACTGGAATATGCCATCCCTGTTCTTTCTTAAATATTGTTGGTGATGTTGACCTAAAAGAAGAAAATCCCCGGCCTAGCAGGATTTACCTTTGTTCTTGAAATCCACAAAAACTGCAAGATCCTTGATTGCACGCAGTGGCCTTTTAAATCCCAAATTAGAAAAAGGGGGTAAAAACAGATGCAGTAATTAGCCCCACTGTGTCTTGAATACTACTACGAGGCGTGGCTTCAATTATGAATGCTACGATGAGCACGAGGCTAACACAATCTAAAGATGATCTGGAATGTAAGTGGGTTTCTGAAAGTTGCTCAGAATCTTTTTTTAGACTGTTGCACTAAGTTCAGCAGTGACTGGATTTCGGAAGTGACAGGGAAGACAGAGTCGGGTCAGGAGGTAAGCGTGAACCAAGAAATGACTCGAGATCTTATTCGTAATCTCACTAAAGAACTAAGATGCCTAGTGAACTCAAGAGTTTATTAGAAAGGCAAAGTAATGTGAAAGAAGGTTTGTCATTTTCGGGGAGAACTCTAGTGTTCGGATTGAAATCATATTTCTTCTTATTTCCTTATGGGAATATTAAGAAAATTGTTCGACCGATCGCTCAACAGAGAGAGAGAGAGAGAGAGAGAGAGAGAGAGAGAGAGAGAGAGAGAACTGTCAATTTAATAGTGTTTCGGCACTCTGCATTGATTTGCTTTATTGATGTAGACTGAATCAATTTAGACTTTGGACCTTTTTGAAAATTCAAGTATTTCCATTGATTTAACCAACAGGCTGTAAAATTCATGTAGGCAACATCTGCTTAATTGCTTTAACACGTACATATATACATGCATACACACACACACAAAATATATATATATATATATATATATATATATATATATATATATATATATATATATATATATATATATATATATATATATATATATATGTATATATATATATGTATATATATATATATATATATATATATATATATATATATATATATATATATATATATATATATATATATATATATACTGTATATGTGTATATATATAACGTATATATAAATATAGGTATGTATATATGTGTGTGTGTATACATACATACATAAATATACATATATACAAATTGTGTGCGTGTGAGTTAAGTATATATTTTATGAAAACATTGTATGCAATGCATGTAGAAAATCTGCCGTATCATTTGACCTGAGAATCCAAAGTAGGAATTATCCCCATTCATAAAATTAATCAAATGAGTAGCCGTTATCTCCCATTCTCAGAATTATTCAGATGACCAGCTAAAGTTCACAAGTAATTGGATGAAAATTAATCTTGCACTTTTTTTTTTTTTTCATTAGCCGCTCATCCGTAACATTAGAGGGTAGTACCACAGCTTTCATAAGTGGCATGAAGTTCTATGCACTTATTCGAAAGAAGTTAAAAGAAATATATATATATATATATATATATATATATATATATATATATATATATATATATATATATATATATATCGAAAGAAGTAAAAAATATATTACATATATATGTGTGTGTTTTGTGCTTGTATTATATAGAGATATATTTATATAATATAATACACACACATATACAGTATATACTCATGCAATGTTTGTGTGTTTGTGTATGCATGCATGCATGCACACAAATAAATATATATATATATATATATATATATATATATATATATATATATATATATATATATATGTGTGTGTGTGTGTGTGTGTGTGTGTGTTGTGTATGCATATGTTTTAGATGCTTTGACTTTGTATTCTATGTTTACGTGAACATAACCTCTAACTCTATATTCTCTTCATTTGTGCTCCAAGGGAGATCTTTAGTCTTGCTCTTTTCACACGTGTATGTGTGTCTCTTGTGTGTGTGTGTGTGTGTGTGTAAATCGATACTTATTACGTTCTTGTTTTATATAAAGTGAACAATGCTTTTTGTAACACTAATCTAAGTTATCTGTATTCTTAAGAGAGCTATATGTATTCATTACTTACACTTTTTCCCAAGCACTGGTATACGAAAATAAGGAGCGAGATGAGCAGATCCAACATTTAGAATGAAAAGGGAAAAAAATTAAAAATTTTTATACATTAAGTTAAGCTGATAAACAATGAAAGAAGATCAGTTCTATTTGGGTTAACAAAATTGGATAAATGTTATGAAACCGCACAGCGTGTTTGATTAAGATAAAAGCCACAACGAATCATGTTGGTTGTGTCAAGCGAGTGGCTTGAACCTCATCAAACCACAAAACACGAAATTATTATTATTATTATTATTATTATTATTATTATTATTATTATTATTATTATTATTATTATTATTATTATTATTCAGGAGACGAACCCTATTCTTGTGGAACAAACCCACGTGGGCCATTGGCTTGAAATTCAAGCTCCTAGAGACTACGGCGTTCATTTGAAAGAAGTAACAAGAACGCTATATTCTCTAAAAGCTTGAATTTCAAGGCAACGACCCCTTTGGTGGGCTTGTTCCTTATGAATAGGGTTCGTCTCCTGAATAATAATAATAATAATAATAATAATAATAATAATAATAATAATAATAATAACAATTCCGTGTTTTGTGGCCTAATAGAAAACACAGAAAGAAGAGAACAGGTACGCTATTAGAAAAAAATATAAAAATAATATAAACAGATAAAAATGTAAGTAAACTATAACATGTTAGAATCGCTTTAGGGTAGCAATTCAAAGATGAACTTGAAGTAGAAACAAGTGAAAAATTCGCCGAAGTTTCTTCGGCGCAGTCGAGTTTTCTGTACAGCCGCTACATCGTATAATCAAGGCCACCGAAAATAGATCTGTCTTTCGGTGGTCTCGGCCTAATGCTATATAAGCCGTTTCCCATGAAACTAACCACAGCCCGGTGGTGGCCCGTCCTATATCGTTGCCAGACGCACGATTATGGCTAACTTTAACTTAAATGAAATAAAAACTATTGAGGCTAGAGGGCTGCAATTTGGTATGCTTGATGATTGCAGGGTTGATGATCAACATACTAATTTGCAGCCCTCTAGCCTTAGTAGTTTTTAAGGTCTGAGGGCGGATAGAAAAGGTGAGGACAGAATAAAGTGCGCACAGAATAAAGTGCGAACGAACAGACAAAGCTAGCACAATGGTTTTCTTTTCCAGAAAACTAAAACGACTGTGGTGATTTTATATTCCTCAAAAACCCCCCGAGGGGGTTGGGGGACGGTTTCCGCCATGGCGAATGAAGGATTTATGGTGAGCAGAGGCCCACCTGCCATTTTGGGCCGTTCGTTCCACGCTTTACACGCTGCTGAAGTCCCTGATGGAATTGAACGATCAATCAAGGCCCTGTTGAATGGTTTTCCTGCCGGATTAAGGATCTCGTTGACATGGCGTCTGCCTCTCTCTCTCTCTCTCTCTCTCTCTCTCTCTCTCTCTCTCTCTCTCCTGCTTGATATCACTTCTATATATGCTGCCGGATTTTCTGGCTGGGGTCTCTCTCTCTCTCTCTCTCTCTCTCTCTCTCTCTCTCTCTCTCTCTCTCTCTCTCTCTCTCTCTCTCCTCTCAAGTAGAAGTTTGGATATCAAACTCTCCACTCTGCTTTTTTTGCGAACTTATGTTTCCTGTACTTTGAACTTCATATTAGTATTTAAAGCTTAGTGACAGATTCTATTGTCTTGCTGTTTTATTACTATTTTAACAATATTAGTTAGGTGTCATCTCTCCATCAGATACGAACGTGTGTAAATACGACTTTGCAGAAAGCAACTGCGCGTTTACGTAGTTGTTACATTATATAACATTACAAAAAAAAAAAAAATTTTTTCTATTGTAAATTATGCTAAATTGAAACAAAACTTTTGTTACACGTTAAGTCATAAATTATACTAAATCTGTTTCTCCAAACAATAACGGCTTTCTAGCCACTGTGCGTGATGGCAAAATCAACGAAACAACTCGAGTTTTGAGATCGTCTCCCTTATACTATGTTCTCTTGCTGCAAAAACCCACCGGAGAAGTGTATAGAGCCACTTCCCTTTACAGGGGTGGCTCCAGAGAAAACACGACAGTGGTCGCTGCCCCTTTCATGCTCTGAACTGCAGAATTGTGGATGAACTTTAGTTCGTCAAGAAAGCAGTGTGAAAGTATGATATCCTAACTTCTATTTGATGGAGAGAGAGAGAGAGAGAGAGAGAGAGAGAGAGAGAGAGAGAAAAAAATTCGACTTTTAATTGATGGAAAGAGAGGTAGAGGGAAATATTCGACTTTTAATCGATAGAGAGAGAGAGAGAGAAAAAAAAAAATTTCGACTTTTAATTGATGGAAAGGAAGAGGGAAATATTCGACTTTTAATCGAGAGAGAGAGAGAGAGAGAGAGAGAGAGAGAGAGAGAGAGAGAGAGAGAGAGAGAGAGAGAGAGAACATTCACATTATAAACCTACACAAAAGGCTCATCGTCAACGTTTTAAGCCTCTTGGCCACAAGGCACCATTCACGCGTAACATGCATGCATTCAAGCGTTCTCTGGACTTTAAAAGTCCTTGCTTCCCAAAAGTCTAGTGTTTTTTTTTTTTTAAGACGCAAGCAACCTCTTCCCTTCCAAAAGTCTGGATTTTTTTTTTTAAGAAGCAAGCACCCTCTCTCTTTCCAAAAGTCTGTTTTATTTTATTTTAAAGACGCAAGCACCCTCTCCCTTTCCAAAAGCCTGTTTTTTTTTTTGAGAAGCAAGCACCCTCTCTCTTTCTAAAAGTCTTTTTTTTTTTTTTTTTTTTTTTTTTTTTGAAGCAAGCAACCTCTCCCTGTCCAAAAGTCTAGTTTTTTTTTTTTTTTGTAAAAAGCAAGCATCCTCCCTTCTAAAAAAATGTAGAGCAAAAAGGTTCAAATTATATTGCAATAAATCATTTTCATCCTCCCTCAAACGAATCCGTGGTTTGCCTCGATGTGAATTATTCAGGATTCCTACTTCCTGGGCGCCAGCTGTTATGTTTCAACATCCTTTTGCGTCGTAGCGCGCTCATTTACATTCATGCCCAACCTTAATGGAAATGTAATTTCCTATAATCACTGTCATAATATATATTTGTACTAGTAGTAGTAGTAATAGTATTCATATTGTCTTTCATCTTTATTAAGGCACATAGAACCAATGTTGTTTTGACGCCGGTATATATGTTAATTAGGCAATCATATTGCTGTTATTACTATTATTGCTCTTGTTGTTGCTGTTGTAGGTATTGTAGTTATTGTTATGATGATGCTTCCAACAGTTCTTTAGGTAGAGCACAGTCATTTTTTCAATAAAGAACAACCCCGTTATTTTCAGTTATTCCTTAAAGGTAGTGACGATATGGTGTTGCAATATGCGTGCGTTCAATTTTAGGCCTCGGCTTATTCCTCCCCAACCTAAACTTCAGCTTCTTTGCAGAGCTTTGGCGTATTTGTGCTGACTTCCAGAGAAGAGCCAAATTGACGCTTCGATTTCCAGTAAAGCCTCTCGATGCAGACCCTCCGTTGCTAAGACTCCGTTGCAGATACTCTTGCAAACTCAGTTGCAAAGATTCCGTTGCAGAAACTCCGTTGCAAAGACTCCGAAGCAGAGGAGACGTTGCAAAGACTCCGATGCAGAGAAGACGTTGCTAAGACTCCGTGGCAGAGACGCTTGCAAAGACTCCGTTGCAGAGACTGTTGCAAACTCAGTTGCAGAGACACCGTTGCAAACGCAGTTTGTGACTCTGTTGCAAAGACTCCACTGCAGAGACGTCATTGCAAAGACTCCATTGCAGAGACTATTGCAAAGACTCCGTTGCAGAGGCTCTTGCAAAGACTCCAATGCAGAGAAGACGTTGCAAAGACTCCGTTGCAGAGACTCTTGCAAACTCAGTTGCAGAGACTCTTGCAAACTCAGTTGCAGAGACCCTTGCAAACTCAGTTGCAGAGACACCGTTGCAAACGCAATTTCAGTGACTCCGTTGCTGCAAAGACTCCGTTGCAGAGACGCCATTGCAAAGACTCCGTTACAGAGAAGACATTGCAAGACTCCATTGCAGAAACTCTTGCAAACTCAGCTGAAGAGACACCGTTGCAAACGCTGTTGCAGTGACTCCGTTGCAAAGACTCCATTGCAGAGGCGCCGTTGCAAATCCTCTGATGCAACAACTCCATTGCAGAGACTCTGTTGCTAAGACTTTTTCGTATACTCAGTCACAAAGACTTCGTTGTAGAGAACTACGGTTGCAAACATCCCATTTCAAAGACTCCAGTGCAAAGACTCCATTGCAGAACCTCCTTTGCAAAGACTCAATTGCAGAACCTCCATTGCAGAGACTCTGCTGCATAGACTACATTGCAGAGACTCCGTTGCAAAGCCTCTGCTGCGGAGCCTTCTTTACAAAGACTCCATTGCAAAGACTCCGTTGCAAAGCCTCTGCTGCTGAGCCTTCGTTGCAAAGACTCCATTGCAGAACCTCCATTGCAGAGACTCCATTGCAAAGACTCCATTGTAAAGCCTCCATTGCAAAACCTCCGTTGCAGAGACTCCATTGCAAAGACTCCGTTGCAAAGCTTCCGCTGCCGAGCCTCCGGTGTAAAGACTCCATTGCAGAACCTCCATTGCAGAGACTCCATTGCAAAGCCTCCATTGCAAAACCTCCGTTGCAGAGCCTCCATTGCAAAGACTCCATTGCAGAACTTACATTGCAAAGACTCCATTGCAGAACCTCCATTATAGAGACTCCATTGCAAAGCCTCCATTGCAAAACTTCCGTTGCAGAGACTCCGTTGCAAAGACTCCACTGCAGAGACTCAGATGCAGGACAAGAGACCCTTGCCGAAGCCCCATTGTCTACTATGCTAATGGAAGTGCCCGCGGCCGTCCAAATGGAAAACTACTACGGTCGCAAAGCTAAAATACTTGGAAGTTAGTCTTAACTCGTAGCGTAATTAGTAGTCGCTTCACTTTCTGTGGCCATCTCCTGGATTTACGAACCCCGGAACTTATCGTCCAGATGTTTATGGGTGTGCTCCGAGAAGGGCGTATGCTACGCCCGGCCGCTGCGCTGTGTCTGCCGCCTTTCAATTCGACGCGGTTTGTTTGCTCTGTTGGACTTTCGCCCATGAACATTCTTTCTCTGAGCTCTTTAGTTTCCTTGTCTTCCTTGATATTTGACTTTTGGTTTGTTGGTTTTTTGCCCTTCTTTGTTTTTAGTGTTCTGTAAAAGAAAACTATTGTGCTTACTTTGTCTGTCCGTTCGCACTTTTTCTGTCCGCCCTCAGATCTTAGAAACCAATGAGGCTAGAGGGCTGCAAATTGGTGTGTTGATCATCCACCCTCCAATCATCAAGCATACCAAATTACAGCCCTCTAGCCTCAGTAGCTTTTTATTTTATTCAAGGTTAAAGTTAGCCATAATCGTGCGCTGGCAACGCTATAGGACAGGCCACCACCTGGCCATGGCTGAAAGCTCATGGGCCGCGACTCATACATGAAACTCGATTGCGCCGAAGAAAATTCGGCGCACTTTTTACTTTTTTTCAGGTTTCTGGAACTGTCTTGCAATAAATGCATCAAGATCAATTACTGCAGGCTTAACAACTTTCGTGATACTTCTTTTAGTTTTTCATAGCATTTATTATTGTCATTGTAGGTCTAGGTATAATGATAATAAAATGTGAAAGCTTGACTGTAATTATATATATATATATATATATATATATATATATATATACATACATACATACATACATACATACATACATACATACATACATACACACACATACATATATATATATATATATATATATATATATATATATATATATATATATATATATATATATATATATATATATATATATATATATATATATACATACTACCTCACTATGTATTGTATGCTTGTATGTGTTTGCTTATATTTAAACTGGTCTGTGGTGTGTTTTATGTTTATGTAATTGTCTGTGGCTTTCTGAATTAATATGCAGATAATCGTAATTTTCTCTATTGCTTTGTTTTCGAGGTAAGGTGTCTTTAATGGTGCCATTACTTTTACCGAACGGAACCACCCATTGCCATTAATAGAGCTGGAACCTAACCCCATAGATTGCATTGGGACTATATGAACGGGTCTCCAGTACTGGAGGCCACATGAACGCAACTTTCCATCATAAAACAGAATTGAATTATGAGGAAAGAGAAGGTTCGGTCAGTTGGGTGTTGCTAGATAAGCGAATGAAAAAGAGAATAAGCAGCAGAGATAATAAAAAGCCGTTCATTTTAGGTGTAGGCGTGGGAGAAAGGAGCATTAAATTGTTCTAGAAATGTAGTCATCCAAGGCTCTTCTAGAATCCATGAGGTAGTAATTATCTCTAGGGGTTTCTAGAGCAACCTACTGCCCTCTTTCTTTCAAGATTATTGTTATTGCCCCCACACACACACACACACACACACACACACACACACACACACACACACACAGATGATCAAATTAAGTAAGTCCCCCTTTTTTTCTTCCTAGGGGTGCATAAAAAATGGAATGTGCCTTGAAATATCACGTTTGTTACAGTTGTAGTACGAAAGGTGTTATAACTGTCTATACATTATGCTTTGATTAATATCGATGGTAAAGATTGTCTTTGTGTGCGTCTGTGGTTTTTTTTTACGAAAATTTGCCATTTTTAAATCTTATGTATCCAGATTTCCTTTATCACAATAGTAGATTGGTGATAGTGTATAAATCAGAAATCACACAGCTTCTCTCAGCGAAATCAAAGGCAAAATTTTATGAATATTCAAAATTGAATGCTTTGTATCATTTTCAGTCTTGTAAAGATTAGTCTCATATGAGTTTTCAGGAATATATGAATATCTTA
>NC_089750.1:72272206-72274706 GCF_040412425.1 Macrobrachium rosenbergii
GGAAACCTAGAAGGTCAGCTGAAGGGTCTTGTACACAGCAGAGCTGAGATGGAAAACAAGATACAGGAAATGGAAGCAGAAATAAGTCAGAGGGACGAAGAAATCGAATGTTTCATAAAAACAGAAAAAAAACTGAAAGAACAAACGAGTATCTTGCAGGAAACGTTAGAAAGTACTGTAAGAGAACTGAAAGAAAGGGAAGAAGAAGTGAATGATAAACAGAAGGAAAATGACACTTTGGTAAAGAGGGAAGAACAACATAAAGAACATTATAGTATTCTGGAAGAAGATTACAACGGTATTGTAAGCCAAATGACCTGGATGGAAAAGGAGTTGAAACAGAAGGAGGCAGAAATAACAGCGAAATGGGATGAAATACGTAGTCTGAACATGACACATGGCGAGCTCACCGAACAGAAGATGGAACTTGCAGAATTACTGGAGATTGTTCGCTGCTACAACTCGCAATTGGAAAAACAGATTGCAGAGGCAAGAGAGGAAAATCACGAGAAGACGGCTCAAGTTGACGTCTTGAGAAAGGATTACGAAAGCGTCCGAGAACAAAGCAGTATCTTGGAGGAAAACATGGAGAAACTTCTAAACGAAAGAGCTGAAATGCAAACGGAACTGGAAGACATGAAACAAGAAATGATTGAGAAAGGTGAGGGAATAGATGTTTTGAAAACGAGGGAAGGAATCTTAGAGGAAGAAAACAGGAAACTTGCCGAAATGCTGGACAGTTTTCGAAACCATAACATGAAAATGGAAAATAAGGTTGAAGACATGGAACAGGAGAGAAAAGAAAAAAATGATGAAATTGAAGCCTTGAGACGCTCTCACCAAAACTTCAAAGGACAAAATGATATCTTAGAAGAAAATGTGGAGCGTCTTCTAAACGAAAGAGCTGAAATGCAAAAGAGAATGGAAAAGTTGGAACGAGAAATAATTGAAAAAGAGGAAAGATTCGGCACTTCCATAAGGAGAGAAGAAAACCTTAAAGGACTGAACGGCATTTTAGAAGAAAAGTTAAACAACTTTGTAAACCAGATGACAGGAATGGAAAAGATGATGCAAGACAAGGAAGCAGCAATAATTGAGAAAGTCAAGGAAAACGACAGTTTGAAAAAGAGAGAGGAAGATGCGAATGAACAAAACAGGATTTTACAAGAGAAGCTGGAAAGCCATGTAAACAGAGGAGCTGAACTGGAATGGAGCATGGCACAGATGATAAAAGAAATCACTGAGGAAGGCCTGGAAATCGACATGTTGAAAATGAGGGTAGAAATCCTCGAAAGGGAAAAGAAGAACCTTCTCGACATGCTGGAAAGTGTTGCAACCCATAATGTTCGAATAGAAAATAAGATGGAAGAAATAGAACGGGAAACGGACAAGAAAATGAGCGAAATGGAAATCTTGAAAAAGTCTCACCAAAACCTCAAAGAACGGAACCAAATCTTAGAGGGAAATGTGGCGAGACTTGTAAACGAAGGAGATGAAATGCAAAAGGAAACAGAACAGATGAAACGGAATATAATTGAAAAAGACGAGAAAATCGATGTTTTGATAAGGAACGAAGAGAATCTACGAGAACGTTATGGTATTTTAGAAGAAAGGTTGAACGGTCTTGTAAGTCAACTGGCTGAAATGGAAGAGAATTTAGCAGACAAAGAAGAAGAAATCAAGGCGAAGGAAAATTATATACTGATACTGAAAGAAGAAAATCTAAAAGAACATTATGGTATTTTAGAAGGAAGGTTGAACAGTCTTGTAAACCAACGGACTCAAGTGGAAAAGAACATGGAAAAGCTGCAACAAAAACTGATTGAGAAAGGTGAGGAAATCAACCATTTGAAAAAGGGGAAAGAAATCATCAGATTTGGACAAAGGAAAGTTGCCAAAACATTGGAAAGTGATGGAAACCATAAACCTGAAATAGAAAAGAAAAATGAAGAGATGGAACAGGAAACACACGCAACACTTGTCGAGAATGATGTTCAGAAGAAGCCACAAGAAAAACTTCAAGAACAAAATGGTATCTTGGAGGAAATTGTGGAGAGTCTTGTACGCGAAGGAGCTGCCATGGAAAACAAAACGACAGGGATGGAACTGAATGAAATGGGAAAGGAAACGAAAGAGAAGGAAGAGGTAATCACTGAAAATAACCGGGAAAATAGTGCTGAAGACAGCCTAAGTGAACTGAGAAGTATTTTACAAGACAAGTTGACCATTCTTGTAAATCAACTGAATGAAATGGAGGACGAAACGCAAGAGGAGGTCGAGGAAAGAAATGAAAATACCCAGGAAGGCAGGTCTTGGAATAAGACTGCGGACAACCTAGATAAATGAAAGAGAATAGCTTAGAAAGGCAAAATGACCTTTGTTTGCCTTTACAGCTGCTTGTTGGCTGCTTAAAAGCAGATGAGAGGCGTCTTCCAAAAGGGATGCGTCCTAAGTTACCGTACCTCTAACCTAACCTATCCCAGGATGCTATGTCCTGACC
>NC_089750.1:72279706-72312206 GCF_040412425.1 Macrobrachium rosenbergii
ATCACGTCACGTCTAAGTACGTGAGAATTTTTTACATGTGATCAAATGGACTTGTTCACACCATCACGTCACGTCACCATCAAGCACACGGCATCCACCGTCACGTCACGACACGTTTTCTTGGAAAGAATATTTTGACGTGACGTGACGTGACGTGACGTGACGGTGCTTATGCAAGTTTCTTACCGCCAAATCTGTGAGTCGCTGAGGTTGGACACGAACTGAACGGGATCGTGATGGATAGTGTGAATACAAGGCACGGCTGATGGGACGGTGACGCGACGGGATGTGTCGGTGTCGCGATGGTATAATGTGAATCATCCTTAGTGGTTGTTAATGGTGATCTGCTTGAAGTTTCTTTTCAGTAAAGCCTTATCCAATGTCGTTCGTAATATTTTTTTAAATATAAAATTGAGGTCAAAAGTAATGATAAGTATCGACTCACAGCACTGATAACACGTGATTCATAGGTAGGAGAGTTAATATAACTTAGTTTTGTTTGTATAAACAGGTAATTGACTTCATGTTACCTTAACCTATTATTTATTATCTTTTATGATGAGTATCTTATTACCCCAGTTTGAGATTCAGATACGAAAAAGTTACATTACACTTTTTGTTGCGTGTTGAAATCACTTTCATCAGATTTACCAAAATTACCTTTCAACTAAATATTAAAGATCGAAAAGGAATATCACAGCAGTTAAATAGGTCTACAGTGTAGTAAGTGTTAATGTTAGTATGTGGGTCTAAGTAATTGTCACATTTAAATTTCTTTGAGTAAAGGCTAAGAAGATTAAAGGCTACCAACATTGACAGTAAACTAATCTTACAGGCAGATTCTCTCTCTCTCTCTCTCTCTCTCTCTCTCTCTCTCTCTCTCTCTCTCTCTCTCTCTCTGAACCCCGTTGCCTTCCTTCCCATCCCATATAAAGCGCCACAGAGAGATTCCTTTCTCGCGCACGGTAGCTGGACGCTACCATTAACAGGTCCAGCAAGTGTCCGGGAGGGCGTCGCCGAGAGTCCATTCATGCATAGAGTATCTCTCACTGTCCTTTCGAATCGCCTCTAAAGGTGACGGGAATGGCATTGTTAGCGTAACTTCATAACTTGGCGCGAAAGAAAGGAAGATAACGCCGAGAAGTTTTCCTTAAGAAGTTTTACCTTAAGAAGCACTACGACCGGTTTTTTTTTTTTTCCGTTTCAGGATTCTCTGGCGTGAGATTCAGGTTTTGATTTTAGGAGGCAAATGTATTATTATTTATTTGTTGTATGTTGTATGCATGTTGTATACATGTTGCATACATGTTTATACATAGATGAATAATTGTGAAAATGGCTTGGGATTGTATTTACGATGTATACACCTTTGGAGTCTGGCCATATTACTCCGGCCTTGGGGAGGACTCAAACCTGGGCCCTCAACATAATGAAATAATTTCTTTTTATCTAAATAAATGAAATAAATAATTTGGCTTGAATTGACCCAAGCAGTGAATTATGTCCTAATTGGTTAGTCGACTGTGGTTGGTTACCGCCAGGATTGAGAGGGTATGAGTCTAACATCAACATCCCAAAAAGATTTGTTGAGTACCCATATATATATATATATATATATATATATATATATATATATATATATATATATATATATGTGTGTGTGTGTGTGTGTGTGTGTGTGTATATATATACATATATATATATATATATATATATATATATATATATATATATATATATATATATATATATATATATGTATATATATATGTACACCTAGGTAACTAATTATCACATAACAGCTTCAGTGTACTAGTGTTTGAAAGCCTTTGATAGTCAGTTTAAATAGAAAAAATATACTGTATATTTAGTGAAAGGATTGATTCATTTAGAAACGAATATTTGGCATATGTTTTGACTTACTGAATGAATAGAGCGTACGAGTTAAAACAGTTTAGACATGACGGTGTCAAACAGGACATGTGCTTCTAATGCCGCATATTATGTCATGTCATTTTCTGCTGTTATTGAATTACTACTCTTCTGTTTATCAGCAGCCCCCTCTGATCTCTTTTTATCTTTTAGGCTGTAATTATTAGCATTTAATTTTATCCTTTTCCTATGACTGTTCCTTTCCCTGCAAGTTCTCTAGTTAAGCGAGAAGCTTTTTCGATTCTTTGTATATATTGTTGTATATTTTAAGAAGCTTTTCTTTAGAAATGTTTTCATATACTTCATATATTTGGGAATAAGGTAGTTGTACTTTTTGAGATATTTGGAGTAGCTCAGTCGGAGGATAAGCTAAGAAACGGAAGGATTTACGCAACTCAGACATTTTTTGTTTACTTGTCAGAGTACGAATCTTGTTGATGAAGGGCGATAATTTTGTGGCAAAGCTTTATAAAACGTTTAAGGCAAACCTAAGGCTTGGGAGAATATATTCTTTAATTTTAGGATTACTTCAGAGTTTATTATTATTATTATATAATTCTCTACGTTCTTTTTTTTTTATATTATTCATCTTCCGAGCTCTAAAAATATTCGCCTTTACATCTTTGTACAAAATATGTGACTCTAGATTCCTAATTTATGCGACATATCAAAGCATGACTTGAAATTTTTCTCTATTTTGGGCAGGTTTATATTTTCGCACTTGAATATTCGTGATGGAGACCCTCTCCATACATAAATATCTCTCGTTAGAGTATAAGTGCCTTGGAAGTACACGAGAAAAGCTAGACCGAGCGATCTGGCAACACTGCGTGACGTTATTACACTTCCCTTACTCTTCTTCCCTCCTCCCCCCTCCCAAATTGCCTGTCTCTTTCGGTAACCCTGCGGATAACCCAGGGATAAACTTCATTAATCTCCGGCGCTGAAAATAATGTGCGTTTATTAGCAGCTCAGTCAACCAAAAAGGGAACTCCTTTTAAAAATGGCCTTTTTTTCCCGCCCGGCCTTTGCGCATGCGCGCTATGCTAGGTCTTGCATCCTGCCTTCCCAACTCTCATGGCGAACCCGACGGGTTCATCGGTGCATCGCAAAGACCATTATTTCAGGACTCTCTTCGGGCGTGGAGGATGCGACGAAGGATTGGAGGGAGTTCTTGGCAGCGCCTGCGCTCTTCTTCGAGAATTTGTTTTCCAAGTTACGGAACTTTTCGAAGTCATTTTCGTAAACGCTTCGGGCGATTTATATTATTGTTTTTCATTTTCTCGTCGTTCGCGCGGGATTTCGAAGTTGCAGAAATTTACAGTAGCGGAAATATATCTAATGGATGGTTTCTCTTTGTACTCGTAAAATATAGCATTGAATGCTGATGGCATGTAAAGGAGTTTTATGCGGCTAAGTCACACGTAGATAATGAATTTCCTTATGGCCTCACCTAAGATTCTTGACAGTATTCATTCCTTCTACGTTGGCATATCCGAAGCAGTTCATATTTTGTATCTAAGTATCTGGGTACAGAGACTATCGTTAGAGTACCGAGTTAATAATATATGATATTTCTTTCTCTGCAGATTCTTAGGTGTTTTTATCTCATTAATATTGGAAAGCTTAAGAAAACTGAAGTTTATTGGAACTTTCACATAATCCTTTTTCTGATTTCTATTTTACGTTGATTTTTCGCGTACTCTCGTTTTTAGTTTTCTGTAAAAGAAAACTATTGTGCCGATTTTGCCTGTCCGTCCGCACTTTTTTCTGTCCGCATTTTTCTGCCCGCCCTCAGATCTTAAAAACTATTGAGGCTAGAGGGCTGCAAATTGGTATGTTGATCATCCACCCTCCAGCCATCTAATATATCAAATTGCAACCCTCTAGCCTCAGTAGTTTTTATTTTATTTAAGGTTAAAGTTAGCCATAATCGTGCTTCTGGCAACGATATTGGATAGGCCACCACGGGGCCGTGGTTAAATTTTCATGGGCCGCGGCCCATGCAGCATTATACCGAGACCACCGCAAGAGATCTATTTTCGGTGGTCTTGGTTATGCTCTGTTGCGGCTGTACAGAAAACTCGATTGCGCCGAAGAAACTTCGGAGCATTGTTTACTTGTTTTTGAACGTGATTTGGGTGTCTTTCAATGAAACTCTGGTAAGGAAAAAAAAAAGAAAAAAAAAGCCATGCCTTCGTTATAGGGGTTCAGTGCTGAAAACCCTATTACTATCGCTGTTGGGACTAATTGGAACAAAATAAAAGTCTTTAATAACAAACTGTTGATAATTCACAAACACTAGTCTGCTTTAGGTCAAAGGTTGGAAAAGCCCCCAACCGAGCTGTCGCTCTTACTGCGATACTATTTGAACATTAAATTTGTGTGGGTGTGTATGTGTGCATTTGTAAGATATCTCATTCTTGGTGGCCATAACACGTCAAAAGTTCGCTCTTAAGAAACTGAACGATGACAGTGATGCATTGTTGCACATGAAGAAAAGGAGTGGGAAAGCAAATGATTATTGAATGTTTGAGCATCGGTAATTAGGTTTTGGATTTATGCAGAGTGATTGCTTTAGCCTCAAGGATTGCTCCACATAGATAATAATTTAAGTGAGAGAGAGAGAGAGAGAGAGAGAGAGATACTTGGGGAAAATGCATAGATATATATTTTCACACTCAAAGTAACCATGTAACGAAATATCTTAAGCACTGCTGTTTGTTTACTAAAAGAGAGAGAGAGAGAGAGAGAGAGAGAGAGAGAGAGAGAGAGAGAGAGAGAGAGAGAGAGGAATGAAGAATGAATAGATATCTATTTTCACGCTCAAAGAAAAAACATAACCATGTAACGACAATCTTGAGTTCTGATGGTTTGTTAAGAGAGAGAGAGAGAGAGAGAGTGGGGAGATGGTTAATGAATAGATATGTATTTTCATGCTCAAAGAAAAAGCATAACCATGTAACGACAATATTGAGTTCTGATGTTGGTTTGTTTACTAAAAGAGAGAGAGAGAGAGAGAGAGAGAGAGAGAGAGAGAGATGGGTGGCGGAGGAGGATGAAGAATGAATAGATATTATATTTTCATGCTCGAAGATAAAACAAAACCATGTAACGACAATCTTGAGTTTATTAAAAGAGAGAGAGAGAGAATCTTAAACACTGACGTGTGTTTACTGAGCTGCGAAGGATACTTGTTAAAATTATAACATCTCTTATTTCTTTCCCTCAATATTGAATAACAAATGCGTGACCTCGTGTGACCTCTGCTGTTGCAACGCAGCGCGAAAAGTAAGTAATTTGAAGTGAGGTTATTGAAATCCTGTTGCTGTGTCCGAAAGTAGGAAAACCTCAGTGAGAATAAATTTAGTTTTGCTGAATGTTATTCAGTTGTTTGTGTTATTTATCGGCTTTTACAAAAAATTAGTCCTTATTAGTTTTTTAGTTTTCTGAAAAGAAAACTATTGTGCCGGCTTTGTCTGTCCGTCCGCACTTTTTCTGTCCGCCCTCAGATCTTAAAAACTACTGAGGCTAGAAGGCTGCAAATTGGTGTGTTGATCATCCACCCTCCAGTCATCAAACACACCAAATTGCAGCCCTCTAGCCTCAGCACTTTTTATTTTATTTAAGGTAAAGTTAGCCATAATCATGCATCTGGCAACGACATAGGCGAGGCCCCCACCAGGTTGTGGTTAAGGCTCCACGGGGCGCGGCTCATACAGCATTATACCGAGACCACCGAAAGATAGATCTATTTCCGTTGGCCTTGATTATGCGGTGTACAGAAAACTCGATTGCGCCGAAGAAACTTTGGCGCATTTTTGTTTATTTTTTATTCTTATGCGTGAAATTTTATAAGTTTTTTTATATTAGTATTTTTCTCACATTTATTATTTTCTCGTATAGTGTTAACGATATAAAATTATTTTATCGAAGAGTTATGCTGTTGGCAGTATATTTAACCTCAAGGCTATTTTTATATTTCGATAACTTTTATATTACAATTTCTCATGAGGCATATAAAGATTATGTATACAATATCCGATTACAATTATATTCTGAAAGATACTTTCTCTGTTATATTTTAATTATATATAATTTAATTATGTAATTCTCCTGATATGCTGTGTATTACCCAATTTGTAATTTGCGAAGAAAATTTTACTGTAGACCGCCGGTAAAAGGGACGTGAATTTTAACGCTAATACTTAACGCGAATATTTTGGCCTCGGTAATTTTGTAATTTTACAACGTAAATGTGAGATTTACTGCAAGTGTAGAAATAAGTAGCCACTAAATCCCGCAACAGTCACGTTTTCTGGAATCGTTTATTCAAAGGGAATAATTATGCAAGTTACATTTTCTTCTCATATTCTTTGCAATTTCAAATTACAGATACGTCTAATGTGCTGACATTTATCGGTAGGTTGATGGCTCATGTACAATTTTAAAAGATAGATATATTAATTTTCTCGCAAAGAAATGAAGCAAACTGTTTTAGTTTATGCAAATTACATTTTCTCGCCATATTCTTTGCGTTTTCGTATTGCAGATACGTCTAACGCGCTGACGTAATCGGGAGGTTGATGGCTCATCTACAAATTTAAAAGACAGATGATATTATTTGTCTCTCAAAAAAATGAAGCAAACTGTTTTAGTTCATGCAAATTACATTTTCGTATCATATTCTTTGCATTTTCATATCACAGATACGTCTAATGTGCTGACATAATCAGTAGGGTGATAGCTAATGTACAAATTCAAAAGACAAATGATATAAATTTTCTCAAAGAAATGAAGCAGAGCTGAATACTTGATTGCCACTGTTTTAGTTTAGCTGGCCTTATGCCAGCACGGGCTAATGGTCAGTCTTTAATGTACAGAGATGAAAGTTCTTCAGAAAAGAAAACAGCTGAATCCTATTGAGGTATGACGCTATGGGAAAATTCCTCTCTGGAACGGAGCTTGGAATCCGAAAGTTATTGCCTCGTGAGAATTTCGAGAAGGCAGATGAATTATAGCGAAGAAAAGAATCTTTACTTTCTTCCGAAATTAGTGGAAAAAGATGGGAAGGGACTGAATGGAAATTTGGGGGATTAATTAATCCCCATCCCCTACCCAGTATTATTTGGGGATTTACTTTCGCAAAAATACTCTCGTGAAAGCAGTGAAAGTCAAGAGATGCGTTGTTTCAATACCCCTTTCTAATCACCTTTAAGAAGAGAAAAACTCGGCATTCTTGCGTTTTTCCGTGAATTTTTAGCCAGTTTATGTTTTCAAAGTAAGAATAATCTCGCCTCAAAAGAAAGGATGATTTATTTGACACTTGTGTCTGTTATACAGGTTTTAGTTTTCTGTGAAAGAAAATTGTTGTGCCGGCTTTGTCTGTCCGTCCGCACGTTTTTCTGTCCGCACTTTCTTCTGTCCGCACTTTCTTCTGTCCGCAGTTTTTCTGTCCGCCCTCAGATCTTGAAAAGTACTGAGGCTAGAGGGCTGCAAATTGGTGTGTTGATCATCCACCCTCCAATCATCAAACATACCAAATTGTAGCCCTGTAGCCTCAGTAGTTTTTATTTTATTCAAGGTTAAAGTTAGCCATGATCTTTCGTATGGCAATGATATAGGACAGGCTACCACCGAGCCGTGGTTAAAGTTTCACGGGCCGCGGCTCATAGGGCATTATACAGTGACCACTAAAAGATAGATCTATTTACGATGGCCTTGATTATACACTGTACAGGAAACTCGATTGCGCCGAAGAAACTTCGGTGCATTTTTACTTGTTTTTATTTGTTTTTACATCTGATCAAGTATTTGGGCGTTTTGACAGATCTTGTTTTTTTTTTTTTTTTCTCAAAGCTTTTTTTTTCATGACTCTTAGGCCTATCATAATTTTTTCTCAGAGTTTCTTCGGTTTCAAATGTTTGACATGTATGACTGTTGTATTTCTGTTTCAGTTACATTTTATTATATTTCTATTTCAGTTACATTTTATTATATCCTGTTTCAGTTACATTTTATTATATTCTGTTTTAGTTACATTTTATTATATCTCTGTTTCAGTTACATTTTTTATTATATTTCTGTTTCAGTTACATTTTATATTTCTGTTTCAGTTGCATTTTATTATATCTCTGTTTCAGTTACATTTTATTATATTTCTGTTTCGGTTACATTTTATTGTATCTGTTTCAGTTACATTTTATTATATTTCTGTTTCTGATTCATTTCATTATATTTCTTTTTTAGTTAATCTGAATCGCATTTCTTTTTCAGTTACATTTTATTATATTTCTGGTTCTGATACATTTTATTATATTTCTGTTTCAGTTACATTTTATTATATTTCTGTTTCAGTTCCATTCTCTTATATTTCTGTCTTCAGTTACATTCTATCATATTCTTGTTTCAGTCACATTCTATTTCTGTTTCAGTTACATAAAATTTACGTTTCAGCTACGTTCTATTTTATTGCTGTTTCAGTTACATTTTGAAATACCATTGCATCGTCAGTTGTGCTTTGAGAAACTAAGTCTCTTCATCGTAGAAAAAATGCTTCATAAATGGTTGACCTTAAATTGTATTCCAAGTTTGAAATTATTATACATTTGGTTAACAGGAAAGATTCAGGAAAGCTCCATTATATCAAGTATCAAAGAAAGAAGAAGCATTATTCAGAGAAGAGGAAAGTCTAGATATGCATCAAATAAAATTGCTTTTTATGTATCAAGTTCACAAATAAAGTTACTCATTTTGTCGCTCGGAAATCCTATATTCCGGAGGAAAATGTGGAATGAAACATTTCGTAGCTTTCTTTTTTATGGCAACCGGTCTTTTCGGCTCGGGATACTTTCCCTTCACATTTTTATATCTTATATTTAAAACTGAAAGGCACTTCTAATTTCCTGGTTACAAACTAAGTGCTGAGGCTTGCGGTTGTGACGTAATCCGGATTTTTACCGATTAACTTAATCACTTAATGAAGTTATGACGTAAGTTATAGGAAAATGAAAAATAAAAGATGAATCAAGGAGCCATAGCATGTGTGTGTATGTGTGTATATATATATATATATATATATATATATATATATATATATATATATATATATATATATATATATATATATATATATATATATATATATATATATATATATATATATATATATATATATATATATATATATATATATATATATATATATGATATGTGTGTGTATGCATATATCTATTTATTTTATGTATATCGCCTTTTCTCTTTCCAGTTTTGTCACATGATTGTATCAAGTAAACATTCTTCTTTTCATTTTGAATGTGGTTGGTTACTATTTAGGTATTCGTTAGGAAAATGGATTTAATCTTCTGGAAAATATAATCTGCTTATATATTTATTTTATATGCTGAATCTTGTAAGATAATTGTTAATTCCAGTAGGCAGTGAAATTTCTCTCTCTCTCTCTCTCTCTCTCTCTCTCTCTCTCTCTCTCTCTCTCTCTCTCTCTCTCTCTCTCAATTGTCGACTTGGTTTTAAATTCCAGGTAATTATGCATGCAGGCTCATACTCGCTCATAATATCTGTAACTTATATCCTTGCAAACGTTAATTGAATATAGCAAGAAACTCTAATCCTATCACGACCTACGCAGGTAAGACTTATTTACTAAAAAAAAAAAAAAAAAATATCACGGCCTCCAGCACAGATTTTTACTGAGTAAAACATTTTCCTACCTGACGAGGTCGAGAAAAGGCACATAAATTATGACCTCACGGCGGGTCAAAGAGGTCACCATTTAATTATTGAAGAATTGATGGGGTTCGTATGTCGTGGAAGTGTAATCTCTAACGCGGGGCTTTTATATAACCTCCCATCCCCCTTCCACACCAACAAACCTCCCCTCTCCCCTCCCACTTCTTTGTTTATAAACTTTATTATTATTTTGGGGGCCTGGGTTGAGATCATATAGCATCTTTTTTTTTTTTTTATCAGTGTTGGTCCTGCTTCGTTATTTAAGTCTTCCTGACGCATATGGTGACTTGTGTGAAATTTCAAGATTGCCTATAGTGTAATTTTTTAATATTAAGGTTCTTGTCAGACACATATGGTAACTTGTGAAATTCCCAGGCTGTTGTTTTGGTTCTTGGAGCGTGGCCTTCCAGCCTTGACTTTCAGAGCCCTTGTCCTGGAGTGCGATTTAGTTTTAGATCTCTGTAAAAGAAAACTATTGTGCCGGCTTTGTCTGTCCGTCCTCAGATCTTAAAAACTTACTGAGGCTAGAGGGCTGCAAATTGGTATGTTGATCATCCACCCTCCAATCATCAAACATAACAAGTTGCAGCCCTCTAGCCTCAGTGGTTTTTATTTTTATTTAAGGTTAAAGTTAGCAATGATCGTGCTTCTGGTAACGATATAGGATAGGCCACCATCGGGCCGTGGTCAAAGTTTCATGGGCCGCGGCTCATACAGCATTATACCGAGATAGATCTATTTTCGGTGGCCTTGATTATACGCTGTAGCGGCTGTACAGAAAACTCGATTGCGCCGAAGAAACTTCGGCTCATTATTACTTGTTTCTTCTTTATATTGATGGTTTATTTGACTGACAGCCCAGTGTCTTGATATAGGTCCAGGGCTGATAAAAAAAAAAGAAGTTTTTTAACTCTTCAAGGAAAACTGCCCCATCGCTTTGTATTTTAACGAAAGAACTGAGGAAGTCTTCGTTTTTATATTTTGCATGTTAATACAACTTACTATATAACTGTGGATTTTTATTAGATAATCAGAATGATGGTATCTAACTCCAAAGAAGCCTGTAACAAGAAAGGTTACAATATCATGGAAAATAGGAGATTGGGGTGAATTCCATATCAAGACCTTAGAGTGAAAAGTCACCAAAGAAAAAGTCACTAAACTTGGCAATACGAGAATGTTGGTGATCTTCCTAGTATGTTTGAGTAGGTAAGTCGGCTGACAGGTGTTACGTAGCGGCCGAAAAGTAAGACGGAGCAGTGACCGAAACGGGCCCCGAAAACAATTTCATGTACATACATTTGCTGGAGAGTAAATGAGAGAATATGGGAGTTTATTGTCGATGAGACGCGCCGATGTTTAAGATTCGATCCCGCCGGGGAGATAAAAGACAGTGTAGAACTAGGTCCAGAACAGGAACGGATGAAGCCAGTGTCACGGATAAGTATATAAGGATTTGTGTCAAAACCTCTAGTTTTTGATAGGGAGGTAGTGCCGTCAGGGCACCTAACGCGGTGCACTGTAGGCATTACTTAAGGTTCCTTGCAACGTTCCCTTCCTTAGGATCCTAGCTGCTACCCCTTTCACTCCTTTTACTGTACCTCCGTTCATATTCTCTTTTATTCAGCGAGGTTTTTCCCCTGTCACATCTTTTAAAATCTTTTTACTCTGAATTTCCTTTTCAGCGCTGAATAACCTCATAGGTCCCAACACTTGGCCTTTGGCCTAAGTTTTATATTTCATTCCATTATAGATTTTGATGTATGTTTTTCATTTTGAGTTTTCCTGTAGTTTCTCCAATACAGGTTTAAAGAGAGATTTAATTCTTTAGAGTATTTAGATTTCCAGATGCGTTCAGTACAGGCTTTCACTTTCTGTAAGGTCTTCTTTTCCCATCTGTTTACTTTTCAGATCCTTTCACTACTTTCTACTGGCCTTCCGAAGCAGCTGTCTTAAAGGTTACATTACAGTGCAGTTCATGAAGGCTCCGCTGTGGCGACCGGTATGGCCCGTAGCATTTCTTCAGCGTATTCAAGTTTCTGTTTAAGGTATTTTAAAAAGACATTTTTTAAATATCCTGAAAGAATTCTTCAAATTTTGTTCATCCAGAATAATGTTATGACCCTGACTTCATGTTGCATAGTTAAAAAATTTTGTTGTGTATACCTCAGTTCAATGTACAGCTGTTGATATAGTTAGTATATGCATTGTGTTCTTCTAATTAAATCTTCTAGTTAATATATAGCCGCACCTTACTTGTTTTCTTACATGAATGGATATGTCCAATGAATATTTTCTCAGTGAGTGTCATGGCCATTTTAGTTTTCTGTAAAAGAAAACTACTGTGCCGGCTTTGTCTGTCCGTCCGCACTTTATTCTGTCCGCACTTTTTCTGTCCGCCCTCAGATCTTAAAAACTACTAAGGCTAGAGGGCTGCAAATTGGAATGTTGATCATCCACCCTCCGGTCATCAAACATGCCAAATTGTAGCCCTCTAACCTCTGTAGTTTTTATTTTATTTAAGGTTAAAGTTAGCCATAATCGTGCTTCTGGCAACGATACAGGATAAGCCACCACCGGGCCGTGGTTAAAGTTTCGCGAGCCGCGGCTCATACAGCATTATACCGAGACCACCGAAAGATAGATCTGTTTTCGGTGGCCTTGATTATACGCTGTAGCGGCTGTACAGAAAACTCGATTGCGCCGAAGAAACTTCTGCCCAATTTTTACTTGTACTTGCAAAGGAGGTCTGTGTGCCTTGACTCGGTCTAAAAACGTTGGTTTTGTTTTTCCGTTGTAGGTCAGAAAAGAGTATCTGTTGTTCGTATAAGTATATATTCTCTTTGACGTTGAGAGGAGGAAGACATATTAGTGTTAGGATCTACACTCTTAGCATAAAACATCTAATTAACTCATTGCCTCCACTCCCAGTTATTTATAACATTTTCTTCATTAATTAATATTACGTATCACTTTAGATTTCGGAACTATGGACTTGTCTTTTCCTACTCACATCCCTCACGCACCCAAACACCCACCGACCCAGCATACCCCCCCCCCTCCCAACACACACACACCATCAAAATAAATTAGCGCTGAGACTTTCTTTACGAGGAGCTAATGTGATACAATGAGGCCCCCTTTGCTTTAAGCTAATGATGCCAAATTACTCAATTATCCTTTTTTTTTCTCTCTCCTTCATGTCAGATGATGATAACTAAATCCTAATAGACGAGCGTTATCGTATATCAGCAACAGCATCGGAATGCCGTTCCGTAATATAATCTCCAGTCAGTCAATCAGCCGATTGGAGAGGTAGTCAATCACGCAGTCTGGTTTTTATAATTTTTATTATTTTTTTTTAAACTCGTATCTCAGCAACGATTGACGTACGATTACGCTGTAATGGACGAAAGCGTAATTTATCACACGCGTCATTTTTTTTTTTAACCCGGATGTTTTAAGTTGCTATCTCTGAGTATTGGAGCAATTTCGTAATTTTTTTTCCCACCCTCAGAACATGACGTTTGGTAGATTTTCCTCTTTTGACTGATCTTGGCAAACAAACTCTTCAGAGTAGATAAAAAAAAAACACTTGTAGTGATAAGAAGGATTCTTCTGTAATTGGAAGCAGAAATGAGAAAAATATTCACCAGGGAAGTTTAAGTATTTATAGACTTAATTATGTGAGGAAAGAATGTTCGTAAGGGGAATTAAAAGGAGTTGGGTAGAAGTTGTGCTGGAAAATGGATGTCATAACAAAGAAGTTTGGTGGAAGTTGTGCTTGAGAAAGGCTATCGTTACAAAGAAGTTGGGTAGAAGTTGAAAATATGCATCGTAACAAAGAAATCTGGTAGAAATTGTTGTGGAAAATGTATATGATAACAAAGAAGTTTGGTCGAAGTTGCTCTGAAAAATGGATATCGTAACAACGAAGTTTGGTCGAAGTTGTCCTGAAAAATGGATATCGTAACAAAGTAGTTGGTCGAGGTTGTAATGAAAATGGATATCGTAACAAAGAAGTTTGGTCGAAGTTGTACTTGAAAACGGATAGCGCAACACAGAAGTTTGGTAGTTAGTCGGGAAAATGGATATCGTAACAAAGAAGTTTAGTCGGGAAAATGGATATCGTAACAAAGAAGTTTGGTAGTTGTTCTGAAAAATGGAGATCGTAACAAAGAAGTTTGTACAAAGTTGTACTTGAAAATGGATATCGTAACAAAGAAGTTTCTTATGAGCTCTACTGGAAAATGGATATTAAGCTGTACTGGAAAATATGTATGGTACCCAAAGAAGTTTGGAAGAAGCCGTGCTGAAAGTTTATATATATCTTAACAAAAAATGATGAGCTTAAGGTGCAACCATAAACGTGGTTCTTAACCCTTTTCAAAGAGTACAAGAAACAACACAAATAAAACAGAGATGAAAAAATGGCTTACCTGAGAAGTTTCCCCTACAAGAGCAAACCGTCTAAACCATGGTTCAAGACGTGAGTAAGTCGACAAGATGAATTACCTGAGAGATAATGAAGAGATGTCGTCAAGGCGAGATAAGAAGAGATGCTGAGATTGTATGGTAAATTCTCTAGAGTTTATGTCCAGATAACAATCTGACCTTTTCAGTGGGGTTGGGGAAGCCAGGTCAGATAAGGACGTAAGGCTTTGATGTTATCGAAGTCTATGATAAGGTAAAGAAATAGGAGGAGAGAATTTAACTGGTATTTTTAGAGAGAGAGAGAGAGAGAGAGAGAGAGAGCGAGCGAGCACGTTCCAAAATCGTTTCTTGCTCATATGGGATCGAGCCAGGTTTATCAGTTTCTCTCTCTCTCTCTCTCTCTCTCTCTCTCTCTGTGACCAAACCTAGTTGTGGTACAAGCAAATTATATATATTTATATATATATATATATATATATATATATATATATATATATATATATATATATATATATATATATATATATATATATGTTTGGGCTGCATTCGTATATAATGCTAAAGATAGTTCCTTACAATAAAGGAAATCAAAGACTTCATGATGATTATTTCCGATTTAGCATTTTTGTTATAATGGCATATTATGAGTTACAATTACCTACATATTATTCTACTTTCAATTATAAAATTATATTCTACACGTTTAAGATGTCATTTGCAATTGTTTATTTTTCAGTTTATGATGTCATTTGCAATTGTTGATTTTTCAGTCTGATGTCATTTGCAATTGTTTATTTTTCAGTTTATGATGTCATTTGCAATTGTTTATTTTTCAGTCTGATGGTATTTGCAATTGTGTATTTATCAGTCTTATCTTATTAAAGTAATTGATGTTATTTGTAATCTAATCAAATGGAAATCCACAAGAACGGATTGCATGTACTCGTTTAACAGCTTGTTTGGTTAACGAGTTCTTGAATTCAGGTTACTGTATGCACATGACTTAATTTATAATTCTTGGCATCTTTTTCTAGGAATTTTTTATATTAACTTGACGGAGTTGGAATGAATTTTCTAATTTATTGACATGTATTTGTTTTCCATCTCGCTACTTAATTATAGGTATTGTTTAATCAGATTCTGATAGGTTTGAATGCTAGTGTGTAAACTTGTAATTAGTTCTGAGAAGACTAGTCCTTACGTTGAGTCTCTCTCTCTCTCTCTCTCTCTCTCTCTCTAAATTGCTTAGAACTGATCCTCGAAATGATCATATTAAGTAGAGTAGGAAACACTTAAAAAACTGGGATCTCTCTCTCTCTCTCTCTCTCTCTCTCTCTCTCTCTCTCGTCAAAAGCAAGTGGCAAGCTTGGAAGGATGGGGGGATGGCTCTCTCTCTCTCTCTCTCTCTCTCTCTCTCTCTCTCTCTCTCTCTCTCTCTCTCTCTCTCTCTCACTCACACACACACAAATCTTGCATTGCAGTAAATTCCGTATATTTGTTTAGTCAACTCAAAACCCTTAGATTTTCAGTACAGCAGAAATTTTGGCAACTTGCTTCACAATGAATTATAGTTTCAAATATGCGATGACACTTCCATAAATTTTAATTGTAAGAAATATATATATATACAATGCCATATTCTTCTTCGTAAACGACAATTAAGTAGAATTCATCCCAAGTCCCTTACAAATAATTGTTTGGAATCAGCTGGGGATTAAATCCATCATTAATGCCTTTTTATACCATCGGCTTCCCGTCAGGGGTCATTCAGTAATTGACCTGTCCGTCCGTCTGTCTGTCTAGCTGTCTGTCCAGCCCACTTTAAGTCCGTCCGTCTGCTGAGAGGTATGAGGTCGGTGAGGTCAAGGTCAAACTTGGCGATCAAAAGGCAGAGAGGAATTGTTGCTATGAAAATGTTACTGACTATGCCATATAGTTAAGGTTCATCGGGATGTGCTTGGCTTGAGTTTCCAGGCATGCACAGGGTCTCTCTCTCTCTCTCTCTCTCTCTCTCTCTCTCTCTCTCTCTCTCTCTCTCTCTCTCTCTCTTTAAATCGTCCACTGTTCTAAATTCCTTTCAAGGGGGATAACTAGTTTCTCTCTCACACAGAAATAATGAGGTTTAAATTGAATAAAAAACATTGATTTTCAGTACAGCATTTTTGACTGGAATTTTGTGCAGTGATGTGTGGTCGATATTTAGAGGTCTCATATTTTAGCGATGCGTTCGTAAGATTTACGCCTCGTCTTGTGCAGGATTTAAATTGAATAGCTTGTTTGAGTTCATGGTTCATAAATTTTACGCCTCGTCTTGTGCAGGTCTTGTTTGACGAATGGTCTCTGTCTTTTAACAGCTTGTTTGGTTAACTTGTTTGATCATTTTCTTCTGCACATATTCTAAACACCAGCGGTTCGAGATGAAATGACTTCGCCGACTTCATTCGAGACTATATTTCTTAAGGAGTGTCCTCCTTACCTCATTCTTCGCCCACCACCGCCATCACACTGCCAACCAAGGTGCCTGGCTACAACGCTCCCCCATACTGCACCTGCTGCCTGGGAGCCTGGATAATCCAGTACCCGGGTTCTCTTTCTTTCTCCCTCGAGACGCACCGGGTTTCTGAACGCCGTGTTCGCTTTCCCTCGAGTTGAGAATCATCCTTCGACCGAGATTCTTGCAACGTCTCCGTCAGAGGAAAGCTCTTGTGCCGTGAATGTCTCGGCATCAGACTGTACTCGATGACCCGGGCCAGGCCAAGAGCAGTCTGGAACCGCCAATGAAACTGAGAACTCTGAAACGCGTCCAGTACATTATGGAAAGAAAACCGACTCTAAGATTACGTCGACCGATCACCTTTCAGCACACCTGCAGCTGGAGAGAGAGAGAGAGAGAGAGAGAGAGAGAGAGAGAGAGAGAGAGAGAGAGAGAGAGAGAGACGAACAGGTAGCACCTGAGGAGGAAACGGGGCCAACGAAAATCGCCCTTACAAACCCATAACTCAGCGGTTATTTTCCGTCCGCGGTCGCGGATGTATATATCCCCTTTTGAAACGTTCGCTCCCAATTCAGCTGAATGTCTTCTACGTAGAGCCTCTGCGTAAATTTTTCGTCGATAGAATGTTGGCCTCTATCAGCCAAGGGCCCAAGTTTCAGAATCCGAAATGTCGGGCTCTTCGGAAGCGGCTATTTTCGGCGGGCTGTTCACGAGACTCCGGCGGGAATCGTTGTGGATTTACATGCAAGTCGTCCGAGTTTGGGGGGATGCTATAATTGCTCTCTCTCTCTCTCTCTCTCTCTCTCTCTCTCTCTCTCTCTCTCTCTCTCTCTCTCTCTCTCTCTCTCTCTCTCTCTCTGTGGCTATTCCTGCCTATCGCTACCTCTTCTCCGCCTCATAAATGTTGCTGTCGATGCCCCGGGCAACAACCTGGAGTCGGAGGGTACTTTATCAGATAACAACAACAGCAAAAAACAACAACAACAACAACAACTACTCCAGAGGATGCGAGACAATTTGCACCTCCAGCAGCATTAGCCAATAAGGCCTCAGGTACTATCTCACGATCCTTACCTGTCTCCCTCGAAAGCCTTCTTTTTTTTTTTATTTAGATTTTCTCTTTCTCTGTTTGTCTGTTTGAGTATGTGTGTGTGTGTTTGTGTGTATGTGTGTTTGTATGTGCATGCGCGCGGGCAGGCACTCGTGTTCCCTTGTAGAATGTCCGTTACCAGAACCTTTAGGGCAAATAATACCACCATTTCCTCTCCTCTCTTCCTCAGAATCGTTTTATATTTACTTGTTTACTACCCTCTCTTTCTCTCTCTCTCTCTCTCTCTCTCTCTCTCTCTCTCTCTCTCTCTCTCTCTCTCTCTCTCTCATACAGACAATATAATTATATATATATATATATATATATATATATATATATATATATATATATATATATATATATTTATAATTATATATATATTTATTTATATATATATATATAATATATACATATATATATATATATATATATATATATTTATATATATATATGTATACATACATACATACATACATACATACATACATACATACATACATACATACATACAGTACATACAAACAGAAACGAACATATCGTTATCACCGCTTACACACTATATCCCAACCTCCGTTATTGATCCCTGGGGGGCACATAACACGAAGGTTCGGTAGGTGTCCCTCCCAGCCCCATCCCCCCAAAAACGTCCGGATCCATTACTGATAAAACCGACTCTGCCGAGACTCCGGCTCCGACTCCGGCTCCGACGGGTGTTCGAAACCGTCAGATGGATTGACAGTTCATTATCTTTGACATCTTCCTAACGCTTCCAAGTCCCCTCTCCTAATTAATCCTGTATAAAATGGGGAGAGGAGGTCTTCTTCTTCTTCTTCTTCTTCACAAGTTACTCCCGTCAGTTTGTTCTTTCTTTCTTTATTAAGTTTTCTGTAAAAGAAAACTATTGTACCGGCTTTGTCTGTCCGTCCTCCCTCAGATATTAAAAACTACTGAGGCTATAGGGCTGCCAATTGACATGTTGATCATCCGCCTTCCAATCATCAAACATACCAGATTGCAGCCCTCTAGCCTCAGTAGTTTTTATTTGATATAGGGTTAAAGTTAGCCATAATCATGCGTCTGGCAACGATATAGGCCAGGCCACCACCGGGCTGTGGTTAAAGTTTCATGAGCCGCGGCTCATACAACATTGCACCGAGACCACCAAAAGATGGATCTATTTTCGGTGGCCTTGATTATACGTTGTACAGAAAACTCGATTGCGCCGAAGAAACTTTGGCGCATTTTTTTTTTATTAAGGATTAGATGGTAAAGTTCGGTTACATTTAAATGAATCGGACGCATTTATTTCATTTTTATTATTTTATTATGAATGGATTTTAGTTTACTCGACACGGTCGTATTCACATTGTCAAGTTACACTGAGAGCAAGGGCTGCCTGTGACGGGGGACTTTCTCTGTTAGGAGAGAGAGAGAGAGAGAGAGAGAGAGTTTGGGTGAATGTACAGGTATGAACATCGTTACGCAGGATGGTACACAATACACAATACTTTTCGAGAGAGAGAGAGAGAGAGAGAGCTAGTTTAGATGAATGCGCAGGTGTGCACATAGTTACGCAGAACAGTACATAATTTTCCCAGAGAGAGAGAGAGAGAGAGAGAGAGAGAGCTTGGATAAATGTGCAGGTGTGCACATATTTATACAGGATAGTACACCATACTTTTCTCCAGAGAGAGAGAGAGAGAGAGAGAGAGAGAGATGTGGGAACGCAGTGCCCTGCAGACCAGAAGCCTACACTATAGGGTGTAAGGGAAGTTGAATATTAGAGTCAATTAACTAATGTGCAAATTAACATCTGTGCCCAAATAGCGTGCCATATAAAAAAAAATATATATGTATACACTGACAGAGTTACACAAACAGTGAAGTCGATAAGAGATGTAATATGCAAAACCGTTTTATTCGAGCCATCTCCTCTTATGAATTTTAGTATAATTACCGTGTAAAGTTATTCATATGCATATACTCTTATGTACAATTACACACATGATATGAATGTGTTTGTGGATGATTATTTATTTTTTTATATACATACGTAACATAAATCCAGCTTTTTGCTTCAAAGTTCAAATTCCTAAGTTGGTTAGTTCAAATTCTATATATATATATATATATATATATATATATATATATATATATATATTCATGATATATATATGTGTATATTATTATATATATATATATATATATATATATATATATATATATATATATATATATATATATATATATATACTCTTTATATGTGTGTGTATGTTAGATATGGTGGAAACGAAAGCTGACATTTACTATTCGACCCCAGCCTTAATTACATTACTGGAACCTTTTATTATGAAGTATTCCTTTGTGGACACTTTCAAGATCATATTTTTGAATCCTCCGAGTCCACCCATTAAATAATGACTAAAATCTCTCTTAAGAACGTAAAAATGATATAAAGTATTACCGGACCCAGTGATAATTTTTAAAAACTTGAATTGTTGTCCTTTTTCAGTTTTCTGTAAAAGAAAACTATTGTGCCGGCTTTGTCTGTCCCACTTTTTCTTAAAAACTACCGAGGCTAGAGGTCTGCAAATTGGTATGTTGATCACCCACCCTCCAGTCAACAAACATACCAAATTGCAGCCCTCTAGCCTCGGCAGTTTTTATTTCATTTAGGGTTAAAGTCAGCCATAACCGTACTTCTGGCAATGCTATAGGCCAGGCCACCAACGGGCCGTGATTAAAGTTTCACGGGCCGCGGCCCATACAGCATTATACCGAGACCACCGAAAGATAGATCTATTTTCGGTGGCCTTGATTTTACGCTGAAGCAGCTGTACAGAAAACTCGATTGCGCCTCAGAAACTTTGGCGCATTTTTTACTTTTTTTTTTAAGGGATAGTTATTTGAGGAGGTGACATCGCTCTGCCGACTGGCCTTATTTTCTTCTTTATTTCTCAAGTTCTTGCCTCATTCTTTACTCGGTCTGCTGTGCGGGAGTCTCTATCAGATCCATGTATCACTCGATGGTATGTATGCCAGCCCTTCGGTACGGGGAAGGGGGGGAGGGGGATCTCTTTTACAAAAGTAAGTGGTAAGTTATCTACAAATTCATCTTCAGGGGAAACAAATTCTGGTAACGACACTTCCCCATCTAGGGAATATTGAGGCAATTTATGAAGCGCTGTGGCATTTTTGCGGTTGAGAATGTACGTTTGGAAACGAATGTCTCTCTCTTCTTAGTGACAGCATTGATAGAGATGTTGATTTTTGGCCATTTATTGCTCGAGTGTCCTGTTGTTTAATGACAAAATAGTATTTTCTTGTACAACGCAATTGTGCGAATACCATGGCCGCAGTCTCACGTCTGACACCTGATGGGATTGTTTTATTTCTCGCCCGTTCTCCTCTCAGTCAAGCCAGCTGACATCCACCCTGCATTTGTCCTCTTTCAGGTCTCCCTTGGTATCTCACGTCGTTGTTTTGCTCAGTTAAACGATTCTCGAGATATTCTTGTATAGTCCAGTGACGTCATCAACCAAGCACCTTTCTTCTCAAAGTTATGTTCGAGAAGGCCACTATCGTTGCCTTTATCATTTTTAGTGTTCTTTCCGCACTTTTTTCTGTCCGGTCTCAGATCTTAAAAGCTACCGAGACTAGAGAGCTGCAAACTGGTATGTTGATCATCCACCCTCCAATAATCAAACCTACCAAATTTCAGCCCTCTAGCCTAAGTAGTTTTTATTTTATTTAAGGTTAAAGTTAGCCATAATCGTGCGCCTGGCAACGATATAGGACAGGCCACGACTGAGCCGTGGTTAAAGTTTCATGGGGCGCGGCTCATACAGCATTATACCGAGACCAGCGAAAGATAGATCTATTTTCGGTGGCCTTGATTATGCGCTGTACAGAAAACTCGGTTGCCCCGGGCGTATTGCTTACTTGTTTATTATAGTATTTGTGTTGTGAACTAGAAAAGATAAATCTAGTGAAAGCTATTATACTTGGTTTATCAGATCTGTATAATTTTTTCTGTAGGTAAATAGAAGTATACAGTTTATTAAAACATTTTAAAGTAAATTTTATCCGTTTGTTAAATAGCTTTTCTGCAGATTACTACATTCATCTTTGTGAACAGAGAAAATAAGTCTTTGAGCAGAAGGTTATCACTCTCTTGAATTCTAAAGAACACAATCTTCATTTTTCGCAAAGGTTGATAACTGTTTCCGGATGGTTTTCATAAACTTCAAGTTATTGATATTAGGGTTCGGTGAACCATTAATTTTCTGCCTTTGCTTTTCATGGCAGTGAAATGAAACTTAAATTTTTCAGTGATTTTTGATTCATGGGTCTTCGTTTGCCACGGTGGGAGTCCAATGCTTTATCTTAGTGATTTTTATCCAGCAAAAAATCTCTCCAAGTAAAGGTTACGTGCGGTGGGGATATCATGAAATTTTAAACTTCTCGTTTTTCGAGATTCCTTCCTTAATTCGTCGTATGTTGTGGTGAAAGTAAACGAGTAAAATATGCGCCGAAGTTTCTTCGGCGCAATCGAGTTTTCTGTATAGCCCCTACAGCGTATAATCAAGGCCAACGCAAATAGATCTATCTTTCGGTGGTCTCGGTATAATGCTGTATGAGCCGCGGTCCATGAAACTTTAACCACGACCCGGTGGTGGCCTAGCCTATATCGTTGACAGAAGCACGGTTATGGCTAACTTTAACCTTAAATGGAATAAAAAGTGATGAGGCTAGAGGGCTGCAACTTGGAATGTTTGATGATTGGAGGGTGGATGATCAACATACCAAATTGCAGCCCTCTAGCCTCAGTAGTTTATAAGATCTGAAGGCGGACAGAAAAAAAGTGCGGACAAACAGACAAAGCCGGCACAATAGTTTTTTTTTTTTACAGAAAACTAATAACGTCTTGTCTTGGTTGATCTTTTATCTAATAGCAGAATCCCTCTAAAAAGAAAAAGAAAAAGTGACTTGCGCTGAGGATATTATGAAAATTTAAACTTCTCATTTTTTGAAAATGAAATACGCTTTTTGTAAAACACGTGCACTTCGTTTTCACAAAAGATTATTTAAGAATTCATGATAATCCGAACGGCCGCCAGTTCATTGGCAGCCATTTTGGTTTTCCCACTCGTTGTACAATGCGATGGTGAAGTTTTTCGTTTCTTTTTATTTTTATTTTTATTTTAGTTGTTTTAATGCGGTAGCTATACTTCAAGACTTGAGAAAATTCTCAATTTTCCCCCGCCTGCTTTTGTTGACCAACAGTTTCCTGAAAGATAAATTTTTATGCGATTTCGTGACGAACTTTTCTTTACCTTCATGCTTGTTCTTCAGAGGCCGGGGGGTCGGGGGAGGGGGGAAGCTATATTTGATGATATAGCTGATTTTCTCCCTTCTTTAACATTTACTTGATAATATGCTTTATCATTTGACTTTAAAGGCTTTATATTTTTGCACCAAAGTATTTATTTTAGTTGACTTTATTGAATGAATTCTTGTGTTGAAAGGGAAGTGGGTTGCGTTATATTCAATTCCAATCGTTTTCCAGTCAGCCATTTTGTTTAATTTCATTCAGGTTTACGTAGCGAAGTTTTCATATGGTAGATTAACTGATGTTTGTAAAATAACTTTTCTTACTTGATTTCTTTAAAAAAACAAAAACAAAAAACGGCCGGAATGTTTTTTTTTTTCCATGATAAGTTAAATTGAAACTTTATTCCTGGAAGCTTTTTTTTCCAGTTTTCTCTATTAGTTTTCTGTAAAAGAAAACTATTGAGAGGGCTTTTTGTCTGTCCGTCCGCCCTCAGATCTTAAAAACTACTGAGGCTAGAGGGCTGCAAATTGGTATGTTGATCATCCATCTTCCAGTCATCAAACATACCAAACTGCAGCCCTCTAGCCTCAGTAAATTTTATTTTATTTAAGGTTAAAGTTAGCCATGGTCGTGCGTCTGGCACGACTATAGGTGCCAACAATACAGGCCACCACCGGGCCGTGGCTGAGAGTTTCATACAGCCTTATACGCTGTACAGAAAACTCGATCGCGCCGAAGAAACTTCGGCGCATTTTTTTACTTGTTTTATATGGTCCTTGGATCCCCAAAGTAATGACTGCTTGAAATAGGTTATTTTAAGTTCTAAATCCTACTCGACGTGGCTGGTGTTGATTAGTATATCCCTTTGTTAGGACGTAGTTTTGATTTAATTATGATATAAACATTCCCCGTTTTCTCCAGTGGCCTTTTCCGGCGCGGATATCTCTCTAACTTGAATCAGTCGTTAATTATTTTCTTGGATATCATTAACTTTGCTGTCATTCCCTGAAATGTCTGATCGGTTAATAGCGTGTAAAACCCCTTACTCAAGGTTCGTTGCAGCGTGCCTTCGGCCCCTAGCTGCAACCCCTTTCGTTCCTTTTACTGTACCTCCTTTCATATTCTCTTTCTTCCACCTTACTTTCACCCTCTCCTAACAATGGATTTCTTAGTGCAACTGCGAGCTTTTCCTCTTGTTACACCTTCCAAGCCTTTTACTGTCAATTTCCATTTCAGCGCTGAATGACCTCCGAGGTTCCAGCGCTTGCCCTCTGGCCTAAATTCTATATTCAGTTCAATTCGATAGCGTGTAAAAAAAAAAAAAAAAACTTCATTGCTTTCACCAAATTTAATCCCACGGAAAGAATCGCTCGGACGAATACTCGGCGAAAGGACATTTGAAATGGTTTGCTTAAACCAAGGTCTATGGCTTAAACCATTCTACTGGCGCACGCGCACTGAATCAACTAGAAGTTTTTATGACTTCATAAAACAATAAAAGGTTTTTACGAGGAATCGCTCCATTCCATTCTGTTCCATAAGACAAACGAAGTAACTTGTTTATGATTTATAGATAATCAGGACTTGAGAACGCTCGCCGATTCATTTCTCCTGTGGAAAGAAATTGAAATGATGACTGGTGGAAATAGATGGAAAAAAATGCATTTTCATTAGGAAATTCGGTTCCGTTATGTACAAAGATCCTTACATTAAACTGATGACTGGTTAAAAAGTTTACATTTTTATATAAGTTTGGATTCATTATGCGCATAGATCATTACATTACGTATAACGTTGAGTAATTGCAGGGCGAAGTTCGAAAAGTGAATATTTTAAAAAGGCGCGCTCGAGAGAAGAGGGCGGTAATTACGTTTAAAGAGCAAAAAGATTTTTAAAAATGGTTAAAAAGCTTTTATTTTTGCCATACGTATTTTGATTCATTATGCACAAAGATCATTACATTACGTATAACGCTGGGTAATTACAGGGCTAAGTTCGAAAAGTGAATATTTAAAAAAATGCTCGCTCGAGAGAAGAGAGCGGTAATTACGTTTAAAGAGCAAAAAGATTTAAAAAATGGTTAAAAAGCTTTTATTTTTGCCGTACGAAATTTGGATTCATTATGCACAAAGATCATTACATTACGTATAAGGTTGAGTAATTACTGGGCTGAACTCGAAAGTTAATATTTCAAAAATGCGCGCTCGAGAGAAGATAGTGGTAATTACTTAAAAGAACAAAAGGATTTAAAAAAAAAGTACATTTTACGTAGTCGTAAGGTTATCAGGAACGCTGCGTAAACTTCAAGTCAATAGGCTTGAGTTCCTCTCCCTACCTGACTTGACCTCGTGACCCCGGGTCAGCTGGAAGGATGAACTGATGTGGAAATCAGAGAGAGAGAGAGAGAGAGAGAGAGAGAGAGAGAGAGAGAGAGAGAGAGAGAGAGAGAGAGGGAATCGATGTTCATCGCGAGAAACGTGAAGTGCTTATAGAACCTTAACTGGTGATATTTATTTGTGGTACTGTATTTAGATGTGATTACTTTTTTGTACATAAATCGCTTTTATAATCTGTAAGTTAATTGTTAAATAGAAGAATTATGTGAAATTAAAGACAAGTCTTGAGATTTATTTAGGTAATGAATATCCCCAGTGCATACATACAAAAAGATTGAATCGTTTTGCTTTTATGTACAGTTGATATAAGTCTCCTGGACATTTTCTCATGAAAGCGTCCCAGCTTGGCAGGTACGCACCTCGAATAGTTTTGTTAATAAGTAGTTTCTCCATTAACACTCAGACGGATCCACCCGTGTATGGAATATTAATTGAGGATTTGAGGAAAATTCTTTTCTATTCCGGCATGTGCCAGGGTTGTCTAAAGGAGGACTCCATTTCCTCAATAATTTGTTTTATCAGTTAAAATGTTTAATAACTTTTGTATAATTTAATTTTTTTTTTCCTTTATTTTCGGGGGAGTGCATCTCCGACTCCTTGACGCCTTACGCTAAGTTAGGGCGACTCCATTTTTTCAATAATTTGTTTTATTAGTTCAGGCATTTAATAACTTTTGTATCTTATTTTCTAACATTTGGGAGAGCACATCTCCGTCTCCATCACACAAAGAGCCATTTGCTCACTGGTATTGTGTGGAGATTGCCAACACCAGAGTAGATCACTTCTTCTAAATATATCTGAATTTTGGAAGTTTTTTTTCTTTGTGATGTTAGAAGCATGGAATTTGTTTCCCTTTTTTATCCCTTGGTTTGGCTCCTCTTTTAGCGTAAGATAACCTATTCACCAAATTTATTAATTTTCATGTTTTTGAAAAGATATTGTGCCGGCTTTGTCTGTCCGCCCTCAGATCTTAAAAACTACTGAGGCTCGAGGGCTGCAAATTGGTATGTTCAGCATCCACCCTCCAATTATCAAATATACCAAATTGCAGCCCTCTAGCCTCAGTAGTTTTTATTTTATTTAAGGTTAAAGTTAGCCAAATCGTGCTTCTGGCAACGATATAGGATAGGCCACCACCGGCCCGTGGTTAAAGTTTCACGGGCCGCAGCTCATACAGCGTTATACCGAGACCACCGAAAGATAAATCTATTTTCGGTGGCCTTGATTATACGATGTACAGAAAACTCGATTGCGACGAAGAAACTTCGGCGCATATTTTACTTGTTTTTCAAAGTCTAGGACTTAAATTAGGTTTTTTTAATTTGCAATAAATGCAAGAACTCATCATTGCCTAAGTCGTCGACGAATCAGAATTCCCGTAATTGGGTTTTTCCATTTAATCTGATATTATTCTAGAAAATATCAACTATCTAGTCCTTGGTCACGTGCTGTGCTTCCTTGTTTAAGCATAAATGAATTGACAGTCCTTTGGTCTGGGGTAGTGGAATAATATGCATATTATATATATGTATATATATATATATATATATATATATATATATATATATATATATATATATATATATATATATATATATATATATATGTATGTATATACATACATACATACATATATTAGAATATTAATCGGCTTTGTTTCTAGATATTTTTATTTCTAATATGAAGAGGAAATTGCATATATGGGCTTATTTTTTGACCGCTAAAGAAGTTGTCGTAAAAGATCGTCTGATATTTTCTACGTATCAAAATTAATATTTTCATCACTCAAGAATTCTCGTGCCAGTCTTTTTTTTTTCTATTTCTAATATGCAGAGGAAATTTCATATATGTGCTTATTTCAGGTTACTCAAGAAGTATCAGAATATTTGCAAAATATCAGCATGCATATTTTCATCACTCAGGAATTCTCGTGTCAGTCATTTTTGCTAAGGAATTAAGGCTATGCATTTATCAGTCAGAGAATCATTTCAACTTTTTTTTTATTTGAAGGATAAAGGCGTGTTCAACATGCCAATCTCTTTATTACTTTTTTTGTACTTCCAGAAGTGTTCCCTTTTAGTTTTCTGTAAAAGAAAACTATTGTGCCAGCTTTGTCCGTCCGTTCGCACTTTTTTCTGTCCGCCCACTGATCTTCAAAACTACTGAGGCTAGAAGGCTGCAAATTGGTATGTTGATCATTCATCCTCCAGTCATCAAACATACCAAATTGCATCCCTCTAGCCTTAGTAGTTTTTATTTAAGGTTGAAGTTAGCCATAATCGTGCATCTGGCAACGATATGGGACAGGCTACCACCGGGCCGTGGCTTAGGTTTCATGGGCCGCGGCTCACACAGCAATATACCGAGACCACCGAAAGATGGATCTATTTTCGGTGGCCTTGATTATACGCTGTAGCGGCTATACAGAAAACTCGATTGCACCGAAGAAACTTCGGCGCAATTTTCTACTTGTTTTATACTGGAAAGAATTAGATACTACTATTAACTTATTTCCCTGCTGGACACGAAGTAAAAACCTCTCCGGAGACAATAACTTCGCAATCGAGCTTTTATTTTCCCACGCAAGAACTTTTATAATTGACTCGTTGCGCAAAAGAGACAAAAAACGAGACGACGAGGTCTGTGCATTATATCCCTATTAAGGAAAAGGAATGATGCAAACGCTCGAAAGTAAACACAGAGGGAGGACGTTTCAACACATCTCACATAAGATCTCGGCTTCTTTCTGCATTCTCAGGCTTGGCGTCAGAGCGGGTGACTGGCATGCCACAGAGAGAGAGAGAGAGAGAGAGAGAGAGAGAGAGAGAGAGAGAGAGAGAGAGAGAGAGAGAGTCTCAAAATTTCTTTAAGTATTCTTAGATGATAGAATGATAAGTGGCAAAACTAACATGAGAGAGAGAGAGAGAGAGAGAGAGAGAGAGAGAGGTCTCAAAATATCTGTAACTATTCCTAGGTGATAAAATTATAAATGGCAAAACCAACATGGGAGAGAGAGAGAGAGAGAGAGAGAAGAGAGAGAGAGAGAGAGAGAGAGAGAGGTCTCAAAATATCTGTAACTATATATTCTTAGATGATAAAATGATAAATGGCAAAACCAACATGAGAGAGAGAGAGAGAGAGAGAGAGAGAGAGAGAGAGAGAGAGAGAGAGAAGGATGGCGAATGGGTATAAGGAAGGGAAAAGAAATATACAATGCCTGTTCGCCACAAATAGACACATTTTCCAGGGGAATTCTTGATCGGGCGTAGCAGGTCCGCTCACCCGCAACCAGGGACAGGCACACGCATGGCTGTGAATCTACCCGGCGAAGGAGCACCGAAGGTTAATTAGATACGTCAGATGGGCTGACAGCTGATGACAATTAGCTGCCAAGATAATTAGATGCAAGTTTCAATTCCCCCCTTCTCTTCTCTCTCTCTCTCTCTCTCTCTCTCTCTCTCTCTCTCTCTCTCTCTCTCTCTCTCTCTCTCTCCTCGACCCTTTACGGCGGCCGCCTCTTACACATCAAATTTACCTCTGGCTTTTTTTTTTTTTAACTCGACTCACCCGCTCCTATCTTTCCCTTCTTGGGAAGGCTTAGGGCCTTCTGATAATCCATCCCCACCCCCTTCCAAGATTGCCATATTTTTGACGTTCATGTCACCCTATGGTGTGTGTGTTTGTGTGTATGAGAGAGAGAGAGAGAGAGAGAGAGAGAGAGAGAGAGAGAGAGAGAGAGAGAGAGCGACCCTCCCCCTCCTTCCAAGCTTGCCACTTGCTTTTGACGTTCACTTCACCCTGTGGTGTGAGAGAGAGAGAGAGAGAGAGAGAGAGAGAGAGAGAGAGAGAGAGAGAGAGAGAGAGAGCCATCCCCCCCCACCTTCCAAGCTTGCCACTTGCTTTTGGACGTTCACTTCACCCAGTGGTGAGAGAGAGAGAGAGAGAGAGAGAGAGAGAGAGAGAGAGAGAGAGAGAGTGTCCGTCCGTGTCTCTAAGACTTTCGGAAACATCTCGACAGTTTGAAGGAATGTTTAGTCATTAACAAAACGATCAATTTATAAACGTGTCCCGACTGTATAAACACGAAGGAATCCTACGCTTGGATTGTTTTTCGAAAGAACGGTTCGTTAGCTTCGCCTATGACTTATGGTAAAAGAGAGAGAGAGAGAGAGAGAGAGAGAGAGAGAGAGAGAGAGAGAGAGAGAGAGAGAGGGAGAGAGAGAGAGAGAGAAATTGTGCGTGACTCGCATGTTGTGATGGCATCGAGCAAAAATGAAAGCTAATGTTCATAATTTAAGCAATTGACTTCGTACTTAGGAGAAATTATACTTGTCAGCAACGATGAAATGTATTACGTGGGGGTCGGGATTGAAATATGGATTTTTTTTTTTATATCTTGATTAATGGTTCTCATGTTTTATTGTTTATACATTGGTTTGGCTGTTCTTTTAAAGCATTCTTAATTTTCACCCGCGTCGTTTAGTTTCATATTTGGTCAGTGATTTTCTGCGGTGGCCAATTTAATTTATTCTTGTGTCATTAAAGGGTAACTTTTGCTTCACTCTAACTCTAATATAGTTATTTATAACAACTTTCATCATGTTGGATCAATAGACAGTAACTTACTGTGATTCTATTTTTTTAAAACTATCTATCTATCTATCTATCTATCTGTCTATATGTCTAATATATATATATATATATATATATATATATATATATATATATATATATATATATATATATATATATATATATATATATATATATATATATATATATATATATATATATATATATATATATATAAAGTATTGTGGCTCTATTATGCAAGTAGTTATTAATATTACCTTTCTTCTTTAACCTAATAGAAAAAAAATTATTTTTCCTTTACCAAAACTTGCATTTTTTTTTCCTTAATTTCATTTTCATGAGTTAGTGATTAAGATGATTTAATTAATAGTGGGTACCGGGAGCTATTTAAGCTTGTCGGAGATAAGAATGAGACGTCATTTATCAGTTTAAATACCAGTGGGGGGTCTTTCCTTACATATTTGATGATAGAAAAATTCATTCCTGATACGTGAATTAATTGGAATAATTATTCCTTTAAGATATAGAGGACTTTGGGTAGTTGTTTATATATATATATATATATATATATATATATATATATATATATATATATATATATATATATATGTGTGTGTGTGTGTGTGTATATATGTATATCTATGTGTATATGTATATTTAAACACACGCACACACACATATATATAATTGAATCACGAAAATATGGAACGTGATGAATATTATAAATAAAGGCAAAGCCACGAAGAAAAGTGGAGCATCGGAGCGGTGCTAGGCCTTTCGACTTACTGTCCTTTACATAGCAGACAAAGTAAAGGGACAGTAAGTCGAAAACCTAGCTCTAATTGTTTCACTTTTTTCCTTCGTATATATTTGCCTCAGCAACCACCCGTTGTTTCACTTTTTCCTTCGTATATATATTTGCCTTTACATATAAATATATATATATATATATATATATATATATATATATATATATATATATATATATATATATATATATATATATATATATATATATATATATAGACGCCTTTAACTTTGTCCCAAGTTATAGGATCTCTGTACGTCTTCGCCTTAAGCTTGATTAGCTACTTCCAACCAAACTATCTTAAATAAATGACTTGGTATACACCCCCTTTTTTTTTTTGTATCTTTCAAACGAGACTAATGATGGGAGTTTCCGTAAAAGGAAAAATCATCACAGCTGCCGTAGAGTTTCTCGTTTGGTCCATAAAATATCGCAAGTGTTAATTGGATAATACATTCTCAACACGTAGCGTCGGCCATCTGTTTTTGCCTGTCTGCCAAAGAGATCGTTTTTCTTATCTTTCAGTTCTGTTACTTTGCTTTAAAAAAAAAGTAAATTCACCTTTAACGAAATACCTCGTAAGTTTGATCATATTTACAGGGCTTTTTAAGGAAAGGAGGAATGTCTCTGTCTCAATGGTATTATAATGATTCTGAGTACTGGTCTGATGCACTGATTAACATGGAAATATACTCCCAGACTCTCTCGTGGGTTTGAGTTCATATTATTTGATTCTCTTCTGAATCGACTCGACAAGTAGATTGAATTTTCACCGACGTACAGAATAATTTATTAGCGTTTATAGGGATTGTGTTCGTACTGTTGTAGTAGTTGGTGAATGATCATAGTATTGTGATAAATGGGACGTTCTTCAAGGACCCAATTTCCATATATGCCACTGTTTTCAGAATTAGAAATTATGACTTGTGAATTGGAAAACAAGCATATAAGAACTGCATATTGTTTGGAAGCTTGAATTTCAAGTCATTGGTCCATATGGCTAGGGGTTTAACTTTATGGGTTTATCTTGTTGAAAATAATAATAATAATAATAATAATAATAATAATAATAATAAGAAGAAGAAGAAGAAGAAGAAGAAGAAGAAGAAGAAGAAGAAGAAGAAGAAGAAGAAGAAGAAGAAGAAGAAGAAGAAATAATATAATAATAACAACAATAATAATAGTAATAATAATAATAATACCATAATAAAAAATAATAATAATAAAAATAATAAATATAAGAAGAAGAAGAAGAATATTACCAGTTTTTCTCCAGTACTTAGGCTCTTAAAATAACGAACTTTTATAGAAAGAGGCCAGGCAATTGTTCTGTTATTGAGCACAGTCGTAGTCGTAACTAAAATTTATGATATATAAGAATTATGAAATCGTGCTTCGATAGTTCATTAAAATCGCTACATCCCAGTTTTGCTTAGATATATTCCAGTGTCACTTATAAAAAGACTGAAAAAAACACGAAAAAAATAAGATTAATGAAAAAAAAAACATGAAAAAAAAAAACAAGATTAACGACCGCTTCGTTTCTTTAATGATAAGCGGAGAAGCAAAATGTAGAATCGTCTTTTTGTGAGAAGATTTTCTGCAAGATACGATCGTTTTATTTTTTTTTTTTTTTTTCTCAGGGAAATGATTTATACGACAGAACGAT
>NC_089750.1:72317206-72324706 GCF_040412425.1 Macrobrachium rosenbergii
GTTAATATTGAGCGTGCGTTCTTTTGCGTTGTTCCCATCTTTATATCCTGTTTTATTCCTCTCCTTTTGCTTTCCTCTCCCACTTGACGTCCATGAACAACTTCCTCCCTGCCTTTCCTCCAGTCCTTCCCAGACACCCATGATATCACGGGCTTTTCCTTCCTATTCACCTTTACTAAGGTCATGTCTACACACCTTTCCAACCCCACCCCCCCCCGGGGGGGAACGTACCCTTCATAACCATCCACCCCAAGGGACAGAGCGTACCCCGTCTTACCAACATAACCGTCTCTGTGACGAGATGCTTTGGGACCCACCGACCGACCTTTAGGTACTCCTGTCCCTCCTTCTGAGCTTTTAAGCCAATTAGTACAACACTGTTTGGCTCGCAGCCAATTACCGTTCGCTCCCGTAGCTTCCATTGTTACCGTTGGCGAGAGTTCCTGATAACAGGGAAATGTCTGAGTGATTCTGAGAAGTCTCCGGTGTAGGTGCTTTCCAGCTCTTGAGACGGTGACTAGGCTTTAACTGGAGGCATCCAGTTGCGCTGTAACTCACAGTGAATGGGTCATAAAAGCGAGGTTTAAGGAATGAAATAAGTCGATGAAAATAACGGGAAATCTAACAAGTACGATTAGACGAGGGACGTCTTATGTAGGTTTATTTTTCGTTTTGAACCTGTCGGTTTTCTTGTAACTGAGTAATTTTTATATATAGCTTGTTGTGTCTCCATAGCTCTGTGAAAAGCCTGTATTTCTTGCCAAATAAAAAAAACAAACCTTCATTTAAATGAACTTTCATTAGGAAAAAATAGTTATCTACCTTGGGAATAAAAGGGAATAAAATATAAAAGCATAATTATCATTAGTTGACCTTCTAAGTTCCTTCATGGCGGGCTGAAGGTTTGTAACATTTACAATTAGTAACACATTTTAAACTTTGTTTAAATATGTCGCTGATAAAACAGTGCTTTTTAAGGACTTAGTCACATCAGTTCATATATCTCGCGGTGTTTTGTAGTTTATGTAGGTATGTCCATCATTTTTCATAGTTGGAAAAAATTATTTCAGTTAAATTACATTTTAAAAAATTAAGGGACGGTTGTTGTTATAAAGACTACGGTGATATTTGGATATACTTTCTTATCGCCAGTTTTGTATTAAAAAATAAATTCTTTATTGGACACAGAATTTAAGCCTCAGTCAAAACGGGAAATAATAATAATAATAATAATAATAATAATAATAATAATAATAATAATATGTTCTGGTAAAAAAAAGGGCAGTATCAGTGGAAATAATTTTACACAAGCTCTTTTCAATTCTTACCGTTTTCATTTCTTCAAGACAAATAATAATAATAATAATAATAATAATAATAATAATAATAATAATAATAATAATACTTATTACTTTGAAGATACCTCTGATGAGTAATTATGCCTTGTGAACTTCCAGTTATAAATGGAAGATGCCTATGCCCGTGTTGACAGAGTGAGCCCATCCTCAGAAGGATTTTAGATAATAGTGTTGTTCTCCTGGAGATAAATCTGCACATTAATCACCTCAATTGGAGGAGATTACCCACAGGATTAATTTTTATTAACGGGTGTTCCCTTCGTGGGATTCATTGCCCAAACAGCACCTTGTCATAGAGAGAGAAATTCCTCTGTGGGTGTCCTCATCTTCAGAGTTTATAGAAATTGGTTATTATTATTATTATTATTATTATTATTATTGAAGGGACATATTCACAGTTATGTATGGGCACACATTTTGAAGATAAATCTCTACAGAGAGATTTATTTTTAAATATTTAAAAATAAATCTCTCTGTAAAGATTTATTTACAAAATGTGTACCATACATAACTGTGGATTTGTTCCTTCAATAATAATAATAATAATAATAATAATAATAATAATAATAATAATAATAATAATAATAATAATAATAATATGTATCCATATACTGTATAACAGTGGGTTTGTTTCTCCATTTCAAGACTTATGCTACTGTGAGTATTTTATTATTATTATTATTATTATTATTATTATTATTATTATTATTATTATTATTATTATTATTATTAAAGGGCATTTATATTTCTGTTAGTTCTGCAGTTTAAGCGATGTAGCTTATAGGGGCAATAAAACCTTAAATATTGTACTTATGTAACAAAAAAATTATTTATTATTACCCAGTACTGTAAATTTTTTTTTACATATACCATCATGACATTCTTTATATTCACAAAATTTAAGCTACGAAAGTCGTTTAGTATCAAATCCACTCAGCCTCGGAATATACACCGAAGGGGCATTTAAGAGTGATAAGCGATCCATCAGAGGGTGGATTCGAACCCCCGAATGGTTGGGGAACGAGAAATTTAGACTCTGATCTATATTGAGGTACTTTTTTTTATCGTATTTTCTAGAATATCTTGTTGCCGTATTTTGGGCCCAATCTTGGAAACTAATCCTGCCTAGTATATGATTATTTCTCTGCCTATTTTGGGATATTTTTTATCATATTTTTTGGAATACCTTCTTGCCCTATTTTTGCGTCCAGTCTGAGAAAGTAATTCTGCCTTCTAATTAAGTAATTCTCTTGGACGCTGATTAAAACTCCAGTCTTAGAAAGTAATTCTGCCTTGCGATTAAGTAATTCTCTTGGACGCTCATTAAAACTCCAGTCTTAGAAAGTAATTTTACCAGGTGACTAAGTAATTCTCTTGGACGCTGATTAAAACCTCAGTTTTAGAAAGTAATTCTACCTTGTAATTAAGTAATTCCCTTGGACGCTGTTAAAACTCCAGTCTTAGAACGTAATTCGGCCTTGTAATTACGTAACTCCCTTAGACGCTGATTAAAACTCCAGTCTTAGAACGTAATTCTGCCTTGTGATTTAGTAATTCTCTGGTTAAAACTCCAATCTTAGAAAGTAATCCTGCCCTATGTATAATTATTCCTCATGGACGCTGATTAAAACTCCAGTCCCAGAAAGTAATTCCGCTTTGTCATTAAGTAACTCTCTTGGACGCTGATTAAAACTTCAGTCTTAGAAAGTAATTCGGCCTCGCAATTACGTAAGTCTCTTGGACGCTGATTAGAACTCCAGTCTTAGAAAGTAATCCTGCCTTGTATATAATTATTTCCCTTGGACACTGATTAAAACTCCAGTCCTAGAAGACAATCCTGCCTTGTAATTAAGTAACTCTCTTGGACGCTGATTAAAACTCCAGTCTTAGAAAGTAATTCTGCCTTCTGAGTAAGTAATTCTCTTGGACACTGATTAAAACTCCAGTCCTAGAAAGTAATTCTGCTTTGTCATTAAGTAACTCTCTTGGACGCTGATTAAAACTCCAGTCCTAGAAAGTAATTCTGCTTTGTCATTAAGTAACTCTCTTGGACGCTGATTAAAACTCCAGTCTTAGAAAGTAATTCTGCCTTGCATGTAATTATTTCCCTTGGACACTGATCAGAACTCACAGATAGAACGTCCAGTAGGCGACGTTGAAAATGAAGAAGAAAATCAGGTAGAGAATCCTCGCCCCCGTTTCAACTCTGACCTCGACTCGCTTCCAGTACTCGGGACCTTTGCCATCCACCGCTTTTTGCCTGCCTTTCCGGATGAGTTCATCCACTTTGGCACAGCACCCACTCTCCTCCTCCTCCTCCTCCTCCATCCCCTCCCCTCCCCCTCCCCTCCCTCCTCATGTCCTCCCCTTCGAGCTTTTCTTCAGTTTCTTTGACCTCTATGGTTCCCGAGATGACCGTGACAGTAGCTGATTCCTGGAAGAGAAAAAATTATATTCAAGAGAGTAATTAGATAGATAGATAATTAGATGTTAATAGATAGATGGGTTTTGACTTGATAGATAAACAGATAGATAGGTTTTTACGTGAGTAGATAAATAGATGGATTGATTTTTCATAACAGATAGATATATACAGTAGATGAGCTATGGAATTTTGAGATCTGATTGATGTCTAGCGTTTAATATTTCAAAATTATTTTAGCTTAGAAGTGACAGATAGCTTCAATATTCGATTTATTACCTAAATTGAATTCATCATTTTTGGCTTTCAAAGAAGGAATGTGAGGTGTAACAGTAAAATCTATCCATTTGAATTAATGTTATTGTCATTGTATTAATTCGCCCGTGAAATACATAAAAATTTCCCTGGAGATACTCTTTCAGTAAAATGAAAAACATGCACTTCAAATCAGATTGAAAAAACTGAATAACTGTTAAGATTCAAATCATCTGGATCAAGTGCCTTTTATTAGACGGAGACTTCGTTGAGAATTTCAGACTTACCAAAACCTTCTCCTCTTCCTTAGGGCTCTGCATTTTACGAATCCTGTTTGAAAGAAAGAGAAAACGAGTTAAGCAATCGTTCCCCTTTGAAGAATACCATTCCAGGTAAGGTATATTATGAGCTTTTTCTTTTTTGGCTTAGTGATTATTGATTTTTCTGAGACAGCGTGATTCGGGCCCTGGTTTTACTAAAGTATTTTCCAGTTGAAGATGCTGAAATTTCTTGGGCATGACTATGATTTTCCATGCTATTCTTTTGACTACAAACTTAGTGCTTATTTGTGTTGTTATTGTTCATACAATAGGAATTCGGCTCCGGATATTGACCTTGAATAAATATTGAAGACGGGCCTACAAAATTATCAACAAAATAGGACCGTGATTAGCAAGTACAAGTTCGTCTGCATCCGTCAAAAATTCTTTAGTACCTAGTTAGAGGTGCTCTCAATTGGTTTGTGCAAACTGATGTTACAATACTCTTACACTGACAGTTTATTGGGGCTACAGATACATTTGTTGTTATATATATATATATATATATATATATATATATATATATATATATATATATATATATATATATACTCTGTATATATATATATATATATATATATATATATCATTTGTGTGTGTGTGTGTGGTGTAGGTGTGTGTAGTTATAAAGCGAATTGTAGTGAGGTCATGTCGAAGGTTATATTTAATAGGCATAAAATTTCTTTTATGGAATTCCATATCACAAATATTTGAGTAGGTATTTCATCAGTGATGAGTTTCAGTTGGTACAAGTTTACCCGACTTGACAGGGCTTCGGATATGAATTCGTTTTCTTTGAGACTACAGAAAGAAAATGGGTATCCCTGTAGAGACGGTAACTACAGATAATTAGTTATATATCCATTTAGTATCGATTCGGACGTAATATAAATAAAAATTCCTGATGACATTACACTTACCTAATAGATGAACAGCGTGAGGTTTGGATATACACGCAATATATATTTGCTGATAAAGATAAGGGGCATCTCATATGAGAGGAAATAAGTAGGCTATCCTGAGAGATGAAAAACGACAGGCATTGTTAGGCCTATATACGTCCTGCAACTAACTACTTGATTAGGAATGAACAACTTTTGCATTTAACTTTCACAATGTTAACTGTTTCATAAACCTACATAAGTTGATCATCTGCAGCACGTCGGAACTCCATATAAACTGCGTTAGCTACTTCCCCATGTTGCACTACACCTATCCAGCCCTTTCTTAGCCTCCAATAAATTAGCCTTAATTCTTCCCACGTGACCAAACCATAAAAAAACATACTGATTAATATTTTTTTTTACGTTTCTCCACATTTGTTGTTCTTCCTATCCTTCTAACGCCATTAAGTCTGCCCTCAAATACCTGAACGAATCAACTTCTCACATTTTAAAACCATCTGCAGTTTACTTTATTTATTTACTTGCCATTGCTAAATATTGATATTTCCGGGCTATATCACCAAACAGTGTCAGCAGATATGTGTTAACTTTTTTACGCAAGTTGCAGATGAGAATTTTCTCTCAAGCTTCCAGTGTTTAATGAGATTTAGTAAAGTACGAAAGGTTGAACACTTACTGGAGAATGATCGCGTACTGGAATAGAGCGGAGGCGATGGCCACAATGCAAGCGAAGAACCAGTTATCGATGGCCCTTGTGTAGTTTGTGGGGGGCGTTATCTGTCTAGAAAGAATGCGTTGTTGTTTTAATAATAATAATAATAATAATAATAATAATAATAATAATAATAATAATAATAATAATAATAATAAATTAATTAATTAATTGAATTATAGAATGTGTTGTTGTTTTAATAATAATAATAATAATAATAATAATAATAATAATAATAATAATAATAATAAATGAATTACTTGAATTATAGAACGAATACGTTATAGAGCGACTTCGAAATTCTGTGTTTATAGGCCTAGTATGTTTTAAACAGTTATGTAAAACTGCAATAAACTATCGTTGTATCACATACGTAAGACAGTTAAATAACTCTTGCGTAAACAGATCTGAGCAATATAATCCAAAGTACACATAATTGTTTAGCTGTCCCCAAAAAACTCAAAGTGTGCTTAGTGTTAGTACTGAGTAAGGAACTCAATAAAAATGGCATCGTTTTCGCGTCGAGTGTGATTCAAGACAAAGATCACTTAATGAAATTAGAAGGAACGGTCTTGTTATATTTCTATACTTACTGAATGCCCGCGTAGAGGGAGATGGTAGACAGGAGGAGTGTGATGAGGAGGACTGTGCGGGCTGGGATGGCCTCGGGCGGCCAGAAGAACGACGCCCACGCCACCACCACGAAGATGAGACTAGGGAAGTAGACGCCGATCAGGAAGCTCCTGTACCTCCGCGTGAAAGTCATGACCGACTTCAGGCACGGATACTGTCCTGAAGGGGAATTCGGTGATTTGGTTTATGTTTGTTTATATGTAACAGACGCTTGAGTGGTATAGCCTACTGCCCTGAAATGGAAGACTGCAGTGTCTGCAAAAATGCAGAACTGAGAAAAATGGTAGTTACTGCAGTTTTCCCTTGCCTTACAACTGATTTTACAGATACTGCAAATGGGACCCCCTAGATACTCGTGGAAAGCATCGAAGAATCATACTGAAACTGCAGTAACTTGTGTATTAGTGTTTCACGAGCCCAATAGGTGGCACATCTCGATTTAGAAAATTTTGCAGATACTGCAGTTTTCCATTTTAGGACTGTAGAATTTAATATAAATTGTAAGAGTTTAATATAAATTTTGAATGTTAGAGGATTTTAAGCCTTTATCGTTTAGATATTTTTAAAACTGGGTTACACACATCATTCCAGTCGCCTGTAAGCAATGGAATTATCCAGATAAAATCTTTCAGAACATCATGGGGCAGTTCCCTTGAAAAAAAAAAAATTATATATAAGAAAATGAATGTACCGAACAAGTATTTATTTTATTTTCGGTCACCTGTCGTGTGACTGTAAAATAACGAGAAGGCCATAGGGATAGAGGTCCAATCTGCTTCTTACCGTTCACGAATCCTTCATTGTAGCACGAGGTGAGGTTCTCCTGGTGGAATGTGAACAGATAATTGCTGAGAACGTCTGGGATGTCGGGTGCGGCGTTGATGCCGTCCCCATG
>NC_089750.1:72327206-72332206 GCF_040412425.1 Macrobrachium rosenbergii
TGAAAAGATCTGAGTTACCTTTCAATGTAAATAGTGTTACAGCCTTACAGGAAAACAGTTAATTGCCTCGTAAATCATTAAAAGACAGTGCATATTTTCATTTTGTTACGCCCATTCTTAGGTGTGGTACCGTGCTTTCTAAAGTCGCAGTACCCAAAGGGAAAGATGGAAAGAATAAATGTAGTGAATGAATTATCTGATAGTCATTCATTCTTAAGCATGTGGATAATGACAAACGTTGAAAAATTCATCGATGTGAATTCCGTGGCTTTAGCTCATTTCCGCAGAAGCATTGAGAGTCGCCGAGAACTTAGTCTCACGAGTTCAGAAGACTAAAAGACTAAATAAACAGCTGATTACGGTAATTGCTTTGTTTTGAAGTCTTTATTAGCATAAGTCCACACTTGTTAGTTTTCTGTACAAGAAAACTATTTTGCCGGCTTTGGCTGTCCGTCCACACTTTTTTCTGTCCGCCCTCAAAAACTACTGAGGCTAGAGAGATGCAAATTGGCACGTTGATCATCCACCCTCCAAGCATCAAACACACCAAATTGCAGCCCTCTAGCCTCAGTAGTTTTTATTTTATTTAAGGTTAAAGTTAGCCATAATCGTGCCTCTGGCAACGTAACAACACTGGCCACCACGGCCGGCTGAGAGTTTCATGGGCCGCGGCTCATACAGCATTATACCGAGACCACCGAAAGATAGATCCATTTTCGGTGGCCTTGATTATACGCTGTAGTGGCTGTACAGTAAACTTGATGGCGTCGAAGAAACTTCGGCGCATTTTTTACTTGTTTTAATGGACGTTAAAAATCTGTTCATGCTAATCCAAGTACAGAATAATTCCTAAGAATATTTATTCTGCACAATAAAAATTTCTTGACATGTTCCCCAGGCATTATGGAGAATAAAAATATCTAAATATTTCTCAAGTGAATTACAGTGAAATATATTTCTTCGACGCATTTAAGAGCAATATATTCCTTAAGGTCAATAGAAAGAAGATCGACTTGCTGAGGAAGAGTGGATTTTATAGAGGCTTTTATAGAAGATTTAGAGAAAGAGGAAAACAGCGCTTGCAAGAAAAGAAAACATTGCTTTTCAAGGTCGCTCTCCTTACCTACCTCACTCTGTCAATAGTAGGATCTGGTAACCAGAGTTTGATGTCCTTGATGATGTCACTGTTCAGAGGAATGGAGTCGCGTTGCTCGGCCTCGAAGAGATCCTTGGGAATCCTCAGTCTCGTGTCCTTCCAGGTAGCCCGGAAGTACACGTCCATCGCGATGCTCTGTTGTTTGAAGAAATGGGTCGTATGGGAAGCTTGCCGTGCATATCATATATGTATACACTTATACATGCTTAATACATACATACACATGAGCATAGACGAGTATATACGTATATATTTATATATTGTATATATGCATATATATGTGTCTGTGTATATATATACTTACATAAACGTAAACAAACACACATATATGTGTGTATACAAATATGAAGTGTCTACGCATGTATGTTGTACCTATGTATGTGTTACATAACTCGACTTGGAAACAAAAATGCCTAATATATCTGAGGACTAGGATAGGATGTTCTCACTGACAGGAAAGGATATGAACGGGACAGAGGACATTTGTTCAGCAATAAGACAAAAAAAAAAAGCAAGGAGCAGATACTAAAGAAACTGTACTTTCGATGGTCCACTGAAAATGTTCTTTTAAAGGGTTTTTATCACTTAGTAGACCCAGTTTACCTTTGAAGGCAGAGGTGACCATTGCGTTATTCAGCAGACGGAGATGTGAAGTGAGGAATAAGTTTTGGTGAAATATTTTCTGAATTATTATTATTATTATTATTATTATTATTATTATTATTATTATTATTATTATTATTATTATTATTATTATTATTATTTGGCAGCAGACCCTCTTTTAAGCAGGTTTTATTGAATATTATTGCTGCTTCAGCTGCGTTTATTTTATAGAAGACTTTTTCTATTTTCCTTATAATATTCTAACTTTTAGAATATATAAAAACAGAATCCACATATTTCTACTTTCCCCATGAAATGACAAATATAGGCGAGCTGTTAGCACGCACTTCCCATGAAGAGAAGTCCGCAATAAGGAAAATAATATTCAATAAAACCTATTATTATTATTATTATTATTATTATTATTATTATTATTATTATTATTATTATTATTATTATTTCGGTAGATGAAACCTATACACATGGAACAAGCGTGCCAAAGGGGCCATTGACTTGACATTCAAGCTTCCAAAGAATGTTGGTTTCATCCTCGCACCGCTGACCCCACACTGCGGCAGTAACTGATCATGATACAGAGCCAGTGATTTTTCATCGCCTTGGGGGAGGCGCGAACTCGCGACATCTGAGCAGCATGTCACGACACTACCGACCATACCAGCGGACCAGCAAAGTCGAAAAATAATTGAATCTTGAACAAAAGTTTAAGGAGGGTTGAAGCATTATGAGTTGTGGATAGCATTTGGAATTTTTTTTTAAATTTCAAGTTTGTGTTTAGAATATTTGCCGTTTATTGAGAGGCTAACGTCTGTATGTCTCCAGACTCCAAATTACTCTTATTCAGAAACAGGACTGAGAAAACACAGCATAAGTCCAATGTTAGGTTATAATGACTGACAATAGGCATTTGTTTTTGCGAAGACATGAAGTTCACCTGAGTATAAAAATTTTGATTTTTTTTTAAGAAACACTAATTATGCCTAAGGTGGAATAAAACAGTATGGGCAGTTCTCCCACCATTTCTTTTTCGTCGACTTTGTTGATCGCGTTAATTCTCAGTGAAATTCCAATGACGACGGGTCCTCCATCTGAAAGGAAAAACAAGTAAATAATGCGTCAAAGTTTCTTCGGCGCAACCGAGTTCTCTGTACATCGTATAATCAAGGCCACCGAAAATAGATCTATCTTTCGGTGGTCTCGATATAATGCTGTATGAGCCCCGCGGCCCATGAAATTTTAACCAAGGCCCGGTGGTGGCCTGTCCTATGTCGTTGCCAGAAACACGATTATGGCTAGCTTTAACCCTAAAAATGAAAACTAATGAGGCTAGAGGGCTGCACTTTGGTGTTTGATGACTGGAGGGTGGATGATCAACATACCAATTTGCAGCCCTCTTGCCTCAGTAGTTTTTAAGATCTGAGGGCGGATAGAAAAAGTGTGGACAGAATAAAGTGTGGACGGACAGACAAAGCCAGCACAATAGTTTTCTTTTACAGAAAACCAAAACTTGATACGGATTGTTTTACCACTAATGACTGATTGGGTTAGAAGAGAACATAAAACATCTACTTGGCGATCACTAGAAAATGAGTGATTGGATTATGCAAAGTCTAGAGAATACAAGGTCTACCCATGCGCAGGTAGCGCGGGGATTTGTCATAGGCGAGTCAAGTGCGTGACGTCATCTCTGCCCGCTCAGGCTCTGACGAGTCAAGTGAGTGACGTCATCTCTGCCCTCTGCCACTCGGGCTCTGACTACGCTTTGCGATTCAGTACTATTTGAGGTTTATTTCCGTTTTTATGTTTAATATTTCAGAGGAATAACTAATTTGCTGACTTAAGGTATATCCGATGAATAAATTATATTTCCTCCAGCAACAAAAAAAACTTTAAATCATAAACTATTTTGTAATGGCCAAGGAGAAAACTGTACGTATGGCTTGGGGGAAACTTAATTCAGGCCATGCATTGCTCTCTCTCTCTCTCTCTCTCTCTCTCTCTCTCTCTCTCTCTCTCTCTCTCTAGACACTTTTATTGAATGTCTCGCCTTCCCCGGAACTATAATTGCCAAGACCTCAGAGTTGCGCGTCACGCATCGAAGTCTTTTGCATTGATTTAAATATGTTTTACATTCAGGCGTACTTTCAAAGTGTTTGCTTCTCAAACATTTTCTTTATATTTACGTTCGGTATATTTCATACACTGGACGTGGCATTAGAGTTATCCTGCTAATGCACATGTAGAATATTTTAAGATATATTCCTTTCTCCAACGAGCATTCACACTTAGTTTATCCATCTGTGTCATTTTCCAATTGAGAGCCATCACTGAGAACTTGGTTACCGAGTCTGTTATCGACTTCTATTAAGCCTTATTTTTTAGTTGTTAACTTTCCGTTTCACCTCAATAAAATTGCACTCAAAAAGTGGCATTCAGAATTAACTTAAGAAACCAGTTTCGATTTGAATAAGTTTTATTATGAAGACATTCTACCACAGTGTTCTGAAACCATGAATTCTGTATTATGTTTCATTAAACAAATAACAATAAAATTTTTCACTGACAGAAGAAAATAAGCCCTAATGAGCAGCAATGAATTTGGCATTTACTGCCATCAAATCATTTCTGCAGCATAATTTGTGCATTATCAATGGAGCATCATGCAAGAAATCAGGAATGTTATTTCTGATTGAATTTGATGGTTTTTAACATCTTTGACCGAAGTTATTGCAGACTTAGGAAACTATCGGCAGTGCATTATCCTAGTATAAAAGTAGTTAAGTTTAGGATGCAGATATAGGAGCCTACTGCTTTTTTTTTTTAGGATATCTAACATTTTTACAATTTATTTATCTTAGTACAGTCACATTTAGGATGCAGATGTAGGATCCTGTTGCTTATTTTAGTATCCCTAACATTTTCACAATTTGTTTATCCTAGTACAGTTAAATTTAGGATGCAGTTGTAGGATCCTATTGCTTATTTTAGGATCTCCAACATTTTCACAATTTATTTATCCTAGTAAAGTTAAATTTAGGATGCAGATGTAGGATCCTGTTGCTTTTTTTTAGGATCTCTAACATTTTCACAATTTATTTATCCTAGTACAGTTAAATTCAGGATGCAGATGTAGAATCCTATTGCTTATTTTAGGATCTCCGACATTTTCACAATTTAATTATCCTGGTATAATTAAATTTAGGATGTAGAATCCTGTTGCTAA
>NC_089750.1:72334706-72342206 GCF_040412425.1 Macrobrachium rosenbergii
TATGAAAATATATTATTTCCGAGGTAGAGCGAATTGGATATTAAAGGACGTCTGTAGCTTAATGCTTGTATATGAATCACGGTGATGTGATAAAAATTCATTCATATGTATATATGTTACTTATACATACATATATATATATATATATATATATATATATATATATATATATATATATATATATATATATAAATATAATGTGTGTATTTGTGGATGCTTGTGTTTACTTTATAAATTCATTAGATAACGAAAGATTGATTTGCCAAACGCCATATTTTCACTGATTTTGTATTTATTGAATACTCATGAAAGTACTATTTACCTTAATGAATTTTCAAATATGTTCTCTGTTATTTCTGTGGCTCAGTAATGCACTCGTCGAAAACTAATAGATTTTACTAATAGTAAATTCAGAAACTGTATCTAAAACAAAAGGCTTTAGGGACTTACATCCCGAACGAGAATGTTCCAATCCAGTTAGCACTCCACCGCGTCTGTATCACGGCTCCCATCCTGAAATAAAGTTCAGTTTTAGTGAAATCTTGAGAGGATTATAAGATAAGCTTTCTAGTCATTGACTTGAGTCTCATAAAATTGACGGAATCATCTCTTAACGCCTTTTGGTCGTGGGTAATTTTTTTCTGAAATCATGTTGCAACTTTGTAAGTATTACATAGACTGCATGACAGGTGGACATAACCAAGATGGGGATGATGAGGTGGATTGCTGGAATATCACCACTGGAAAGGAGGCAGAGTCAGGATATAAGAACAGTGTGTGGCATATGTAACGTCAAGGAGAAAGCTAGGGAGGGAAGCTCGTTTGAGATACTATGGCTATGTGATAAGAAGAGAGGAGGTGGAACTAATCAAGAGAGCTAAGAACATGCCAGTGATGGGGAGGAGGGGGGATGAGGAGGAGGAGTGTGGGGCGTCAGCGGATCAGATGGATGATGGATGTGGTGATGAGGAGGGATATGGGTGAGGTGGGACGGGGGAAAGAAGATGCAAGGAATTGAAATAGATGGAGAAGGTTGACTCGAGCGGCCGACCCTGCTGTACAGTGGGGTGGGGCTAGTCGAAAGAAGAAGAAGACATAGACTGCATGTTTGTCGTATGTACGTGTATATGCTTAATTATTTTTAATGTGTAATTCGGTTGTCGTTTCAGATCACATACTGTTCTAACAGTAATATAAACTGAATTCACATAGGCATTTTAGAGGCACTTTTACTGATGAGGTAAAGTCAGCCTTTTATCTTCATTTGGAATTTAAAAAGGCATTTTCTGCTACTTCTGTACTTTCCTGTTTTTCCGGAAAAGGAAAACGGAAATTTTATGAACAATAGAAATAAGTCATTGGCGTCTCCAAGCGGAGTGAGCGAATTTGTCGATTCATTTTGTTATGTTAAGTGACAAGAAAGAAAAAATATAAGCTTAAATGTCTAGTATATTTTAAAAAATAAGCTTAAGTGTCTAGTATATTTTAAAAAGAAAAAAATAAGCTTAAGTGTCTACTATATTTAAAAAAAAATAAGCTTAATTGTCTAGTATACTTCAAAAAGAAAAAAATAAGCTCAGTTGTCTAGTGTGTTTTAAAAAGAAAAAATAAGCTTAAGTGTTTAGTATGTTTTAAAAAATAAGCATTGGTGACTAGTATATTTTAAAAAGAAAAAAATAAGCTAAGCTTTTTTAAAATGTCAAGTCTTATTTTTAAAAAGAAAAATAAGTGTCTATGTTTTAAAAAAAAAAAAATGTCTAGTATTTATAATTTAAAAGTAAAAAAAAAATAAGCACAAGTGTCTAGTATGTTTTAAAAAGAAAAAAATAAGCTGAAGTGTCTGGTATATTTTAAACCTTTAAACGGACGCAATACCGATATGCCCGTGTGCCTTTCCATAACAACCGCTACAAAATATTCAGTGTTAATTATTTTATGATTATTGCATTTACTGAAAGTTTTGTAATGGCGGGAAAAATTATTTTTAATTTCATGTCCTGTTATGCACGTTTTTTCACATGGTAGAAAAATTCTCAGAAAAATGAAAATTAAAAAAATACAGACACTTGACAGGACACTCGCTCGATAAAGAAATGGCAAGCAAGAAGAATGATAAATGGGAGAAAATGTATTGAATCAACTAATTAAGATTCTTATACCATAAGCCACACCTCCCCCCTCCAAAAAAACAGAATAATTGTCTAGATGCTGAATAAATAAAAAAGTAAAAAAAGAGTCTCTAGGTTGACCTTGAAAATATTTACCTGCCTATAATTTGTATGGAAATGAAAGGTGTCGGTTCGCTGGGCTCACTTAATTACTTCTGTAAATAAGGCGGTTTGTGTAGTTGATGAAGAAATGCCATCAGGAAAGCGGTGGCCAGCGTGAATATTTTATTTCGGCCAAAGCGAATGAACATCATTCAGCTGAGTGGGGAGTTTGAACTGTATACTCTTTTATTCAGGCCACGTGTGTATATATATATATATATATATATATATATATATATATATATATATATATATATATATATATATATATATATATATATATATATATATATATATATATATATGCTAAGGAAGATACCTGCCTGAGAGGCTCACAGTCTGCCAAACTGTTATTATCCAATTACACCATCTTGAAAAGCGTATCCCTAGTTTTAATACTGGTTATGTGTGAAACCATAATTGTAAGATATTACTAGTAAACTCCTGAAATAAATTGTATTTCTTAAATGCCGTAATTTCACTAACAGTCGTAATATCACTGACAGTTTTACTTTGGCCTGAAAAAAAAGTGGCATTACTTCTGTTGGTATTTCGGGCGGTCATTATTGATTCATTACCCTGTATTACTCTCTGAGGATTAACCTCTTTGTCCAGTGTAATGGCACCTCCTGTTTGCAAGGCTGATCGTTAGTGTTACGTAAACAAAAAAAAACTTGGCTACCTCTGTTATTTGCGGTTGCTGATGATACCTCACTTTCTTCGTGAATAGGGACGAAATTGCTGTTGTCCAATGTCTTTGTTGGGTGAATGTCAGTGCCGTAAGGGCGGTGATGCCTGTCTTATATCGCCTGTTGACCTATCAGTAAATTATATATATATATATATATATATATTTATATATATATATATATTTATATATATTTTATATATATATATATATAATATTTATATATATGTATGTATTTATATATATGTTATATATATCTGTGTTTATGTATATATATACATACATACATACATACATATTGCACATACACACAGATATATGTATACGTATATATGTGTTCGTGTGTGTGTGCTACGCAGGCTCAATACTCTACCAGTTCAAATTGTATAAATGAATTATGGATTTCCGTTCGAGCAGGTTCTACTTTGGTTTTGTTTTTCTTTCTTTACCTTTATAAATAACATCTTGAAGACTAACAGGGGGTTTCTACTTATAATTTCTTGAAATGAGGGGGTGGGGTTGCGGTGGGGGAAGAGAGAAAGAGTCCTAATGCAAATTGGGCAAGATATTCCACGCGCCACATTTCTCTCAATTCAACAGAAGCCGAGGAATAATCCCAATACGGTAATAATTTTAAATAACCCTACTTTCTCATTAATGTTTTTCAAAGTGAAATAATAGAAAGTATGAAGGGTGACCTTGCCACGTATTTCACAGCTCTACCGTTGAACATTGCGGAATGATTGTCAGCATTTAAAAATTGTCAACAGCGTTTTTTTTTTTTTTTTTTTTTGTGACATCGCCGAAATTAATGTTTGTAAATGACCTCGATTTCTTGCAGCGCTCAGACAGCGAGTAGAATACATGCCCCATTTGAAGTTGATGAATGACACGTCAAGGTGGGATCAGATATACACGCACACACACACACACCTTTTTTTTTTTTTTTTTTTTTTTTTTTTTATCAAGCATACGTATATTAATTTGCCATGTGAAGGTCGTTTTTCATGTCAGGAAAAGCGTTTATGGCTCGCAATAATTCGTTTAGTAAGTATTAACACCAGTGGCTTTCAATCGATCTTTCCGTAAAAACAGAATTTCACTAGGTGCTTGTTCATAGATATATATATATATATATATATATATATATATATATATATATATATATATATATATATATATATATGTATATGTATATTTATTTATTTATTTATATTTATATTTATTGGATAGGCCACCACCTGGCCGTTGTTAAAGTTTCGTGGGCCGCGGTTCGTACAGCATTATACCGAGACCACCGAAAGATAGATCTATTTCCAGTGGCCTTGATTATACGCTGTAGCGGCTGTACATACAAAAAACTCGATTGCGCCGAAGAAACTTCGGCACATTTTTTACTTGTTCTTGTAAGGATGCATATCTTGTTATACCTTAAAAGCAGTAAGGCCAAAGTACTGGATCCCACACAATGCCAGAAAAGAATGGGTCTTTAGTCTTGGATCCCACTTGTGAATATTTCATGCTGTTTCCTGAGGGCGTAAGGCTTCGGTATCTGATACTCTTTAGAAGTTTAGTACTGTCAATAATAAAAAAAAACTTTATTTTCTGTTCTCATAAAAGCAGCGTTGCAGTACCGAGCGTCCTTTAGCTATGCTTTGATATTAAACTTTCAAAGCTTTAAAAGTAAATCAAGAACGGTGCAGTTTCATAACAGAATTGGAGCTAGGGATAGATGCCCTCTTGAAATGCCGTATAGGTGACGAGAGAGAGAGAGAGAGAGAGAGAGAGAGAGAGAGAGAGAGAGAGAGAGAGAGAGAGAGAGAGAGAGAGAGAGAGAGAGAGAGAGAGAGAGAGAGGCTTATTTCTTACTGGAAGTTAATTCTGAGGGCCTGACAACTCCCAACGTAGTAGTTTTGTACATTCAATAAATCAATACATCGCGCCCATTCAGAAATCTGGCTACCCTTATAATTTCCCTAAAGTTATAATTTGTCTGTGTCCATATACATACATATATATTGTATATATATACATGTGTGTATTTATTTCCATGTATATATATACATATGTATATATATAGATATATATATATATATATATATATACTGTATATATATATATATATATATATATATATATATATATATATATATATATATATATATATATATATATGTATATATATATATATATATATATATAATTATATATGTATAAATATATATATATATATATATACATATATATATATATATATATATATATATATATATATATATATATATGTGTGTGTGTGTGTGTATATATATATATATATTGTTTGTAAATTACTATAAAATTAATATGTTGAATATTCAGCAACAAGTTCCGATATGTGTCGAAAATGTCTTTCTGTACGATGTCGCTAAGACTTTCAAGAAACTTCAAGAGAGTCTCGCACATATGATTAATCGCTCCTCTTACAAGAAGTGCTAAAGTCTTCATTATTCATCGTGTGAATGGAGACATAAAATCGTTATAGTAATTTTTCCTGTTATTTTTTTCTTCGTACCACACCAATGGAGACCCGTTTTCTGCTAAGCTAGATATTATTTTTTGGGCATTCAAAGGAGGGAGAGAGAGAGAGAGAGAGAGAGAGAGAGAGAGAGAGAGAGAGAGAGAGCTGCGGAAAACACAAAGAACTTACCTGCCACTTGAAAAAGTACTACTTTAAGATCGCAATATGAAAGAGGAAAATATCTTAAAACAGAGAGAGAGAGAGAGAGAGAGAGAGAGAGAGAGAGAGATTGAGAGAGAGAGAGAGAGAGAGAGAGAGAGAGAGAGAGAGAGAGAGCAGCGGAAAACACAAAGAACTTACCTGCCACTTGAAAAAAATTATTCTTTTTAGATCGCAATGAAAGAAAGAAAATATCTTAAAACAGAGAGAGAGAGAGAGAGAGAGAGAGAGAGAGAGAGAGAGAGAGAGAGAGAGAGAGAGAGAGAGAGAGAGAGAGAGAGAGCAGCGGAAAACACAAAGAACTTACCTGCCACTTGAAAAAAGTACTTCTTTTAGATCGCAATATGAAAGAGGAAAATATCTTAAAAACAGAGAGAGAGAGAGAGAGAGAGAGAGAGAGAGAGAGAGAGAGAGAGAGAGAGAGAGAGAGAGAGAGAGAGAGAGAGAGAGAAGCAGCGGAAACACAAAGAACTTACCTGCCACTTGAAAAAGTACTACTTTAAGATCGCAATATGAAAGAGGAAAATATCTTAAAAACAGAGAGAGAGAGAGAGAGAGAGAGAGAGAGAGAGAGATTGAGAGAGAGAGAGAGAGAGAGAGAGAGAGAGAGAGAGAGCAGGGAAAACACAAAGAACTTACCTGCCACTTGAAAAAGTACTTTTTTAGATCGCAATATGAAAGAGGAAAATATCTTAAAAACAGAGAGAGAGAGAGAGAGAGAGAGAGAGAGAGAGAGAGAGGAAATTTGCTGCTCTATATCACAATAATGTTTTGGTAAATACTTTTCACTTACACGTATCCTTTTGAAAGTAGTTTCTTTGTTAAATGAACATATCTGCGTGACTGTCCGAACACTAATCTTCGTTTTGCTGGATTTATGGGAATTAATCTCCAGTTTCATCGTCATTAGTAGATATTTGGCTGGGAAAAAAATGGCTGATGGAGAACATTTTAATTTCTGAGTTGGTAGTTTTATTTTTTGTTTATTTCTGAGTAATTATTACACAAGGCGAAGGGAGGGAGTAACATTTATCAAGTGCATCAGGCAACTTTGATAATTTCATATTTTGATGATAAATTGTGTATATGTTAGAGCTATCCTTTATGTTGATCTCAAGCATATGTTCATAATAAATATATCTGTCCATAATGTGTGCTCTTTGCACTTGAACGAATTGGAGATAATAATTTTCCTGGAAATAGTTTTAGTTTTCTGAAAACAAAACTTTTGTGCCGGCTTTGTCTGTCCCCCCTCAGATCTTAAAAACTACTGAGGCTAGAAGGCTGCAAATTGGTATGTTGATCATCCACCCTCCAATCATCAAACATACCAAATCGCAGCCCTCTAGCCTCCGTAATTTATATTAGATATAAGGTTAAATTTAGCCATACTCGTGCTTCTGGAAACGATAGAGGCCATGCCACCAGCGGGCCGTGGTTAAATTTTCATGAGCCGCGGCTCATACAGCATTATACCGAGACCACCGAAAGATAGATCTATTTTCGGTGGCCTTTATTATATGCTGTACAGAAAACTCGATTGCACCAAAGAAACTTCCGCGCATTTTTTACTTGTTTATGTTAAGTAAAAGTATTTACTCTTTATAGCGCATGGCTACATGAAAATCAGTCTATAAAGGGTTAATTTCGACTATTTAGGAGGAAGTGCCCCTAAGCTAATATTGTTTTTGGGGTCTTTCAGAGTTAATTTTTTCAGGTATTTCGTTAAAGTTAATCATCTGGAAAGTCAATATCTTGGCGTATATATAATGCTTTCTCTCACTGAAAGGAGGAGAGAGCATCCGAGAAAATCAGAGCTAAACAAG
>NC_089750.1:72344706-72437206 GCF_040412425.1 Macrobrachium rosenbergii
TCTCTCTCTCTCTCTCTCTCATGTATGTATATGTATATATACCCACATCACAAACACAATACTATACATATGTGTGTGTGTCTGTATACAGATATATATACTGTATATAATATATATATATATATATATATATATATATATATATATATATATATATATAGGAGCCATAAAAATGCCAAAATGTAGAAATAAAGGCTATATTTCAGAGACCAAGCTGTCTCTCTCCTCAAGCAAATATTTGCCTGAGGAGAGAGACAGTTTGGTCTCTGAAATATAGCCTTTATTTTCCACATTTTGGCGTTATTATGGGCTCCTTATATTTGATGGAATTTTGTTTTAACAGAAAATATCATATGAAATGTGTGTGAGGAACATTTTATTATGCAAAGTTATTACTAAGTAAATTGATCTTTGTTTGTTTCTTATTTACAACGATTCCTTATTTCAGTCATGCGTTGCTATGCGCCTTACAGCACATTCAGTTTCCATCCTGCACCTCTGAAACCCACCAGGAAACCGTTTCTTATCCTACCTGTAATCCCTCGACTTCCTAGGGCGAATCCTTGAGGAGTTCTCGTCCAAGGTCGGCCTCGAAGGAAGACCCAGCACCGAGAACACGTACTTGAGGTCGTCCTCGAGGGTTTCGATGTGAGTCACGTAGTCGTAATTAAAACGACAGGGCGAACATCTGTTGTAGTAAGTGTCCCTGCAAAGATGACTGTGTTGTTGAGTGGGTCATTCATTCGTGGAGGCTTAGTATTGGGATGTTTATTAAGTTCTTGTGTGTATTTGGAGGCTTGTGTCGTGATCATTGCGTCGGTTATAAGATCATACGTAAGATGCGTGTTTCTGTGCGGGTGTGCGTATGTGTGTGTGTTTGTGTGTGTATTCCTTACACCCGCATAGGATTCATGCGTGTATGTATGTATGTATGCATATATATGTGTGTGTGTACACAGTATATATATATATATATATAAATAAATACATATATATGTATGTATGTAAGTATAAATACTATATATATATATATATATATATATATATATATATATATATATATATATATATATATATATATATATATATATATATATATATAGCCTATATATATATATATATATATATATATATATGAAATTTTTACCACACCGTGATTTATATACAATCATGAAGCTACAAAAATGTCTTAATATCAAATTCACGCTACCTTGGGAATATCTGATGGGGAATTATCACCGGAGGGGAATTTATAAGTGATAAATGGACTGGTACTGCCGAGTCAGTCCATTTATCACTTATAAAATTCCCCTTCGGTGATAATTTCCCATCGGAGATATTCCCGAGGTAGCGTGAATTTGATATTAAGCGACATCTGTAGCTTCGTGATTATATAATATATGTATATATATATCTGCATTTACTGTATACTGACGTAGAGTTTACTAATAGTTTAACACCACTGAATCCGCCAAGACAAAACGCTATCCCGTCCATAGCTAACGTGCATTTACTGACATTCATTTTCTGAACGACAGCCTCCACCTACCAGTGAGGATTGGCTTTACCCTCCTTGTGAGAAGTGATGACGAGCCTCATGAACTGATTGAAGCTGATTCTGGGCCTGACTCTCCAGTAAATGGCTGTGTAGACTGAAGTGTTGTATCTGGTGTGAGAAAAGATCGAGACTCGTTGAAAAAAATTGCGTACGGGAATTAATCTATGTTTTTGTGAAGGCTGTCGAGTTTATTTTGATGATAATTTTGATAATAATTTACTTTGGTCGTCAGTGTATTCTGAATAAGTATAAATTTCTATGGTCTTTATCTTTTTAATGCTTATAAACTGTATTTTTCTTGTTTTCTTTTGTTACATATAAATGAATTTCTTTTTGTGCATGTGAATTATTTGTTAATTTTCGTAGATCGTGTAGATTAGTCTAAAATTGTATTTTCTTTAGGTTGCCATTAATTTTCGTTGAATGACTAGGGCATGTTTTTGTTAGTATGTTATAAGCATTACTAAATTATTTTAAAAAATGCTTAGGTAATATACTGGCGAGACACAATTGATCTGTATCAATGAAAATTGATGATATATAAACCAATTTTTGCCATTCTAGGTTGCCGAATAGTTCAACAAGTTTCCAAATTGCCAAAAACTTAAAAGAGAATTATTTCATGTTTCAAAAGTCTTGATATGAATCATTATGAATACTGTACACCATTTCCATTGGTACCACTTAGCTTTTAGGATAGCTTTCAAGATATGAAATATTTTGAGTAATGTTTAAGATAATCTGTCGCTAAGTTTCTTTTCCCCATGAAGTAATGCGTAACCGAACTTCAAAGAATTATAAAATTTTCAGCACTTGTAAAATTACGAAGTAATTTAAGAAAAACGAAAACTACTGAAAGTTCCATAAAAGTTGAATGTGTTAGATATTTGTGTCTGTTCGATTTGCAATTCCGACGTCTCAGTTTTCAAAGAAGAAGAAGAAGAAGAAGAAGAAGAAGAAGAAGAAGAAGAAGAAGAAGAAGAAGATTAACCTTGTATCGGGATCGAGAGGCGACGTCAGATTAAGGTCCCGGTGAAAGTCCGTCGGTAGCATGTTATTGACATGAAGAGCTGGCAGCCAGAAAGCGTAGAAATTGTCAGTCCAGGAAAACCCTGCTTTCTTCTGCAAGGAGAAAGTGTTCAGGATACAAAAGGACATTGAAAATATAAAATAATTCGAAGAAACTACATTTAATCCTGACATATAAGAGAGCAATATAGGTTAAATTAACTATACCTTAGTTTAACCAGACCGCTGAGCTGATTAACAGCTCTCCTAGGGCTGGCCCGGAGGATTAGATTTATCTTACGTGGCTAAGAACCAATTGGTTACCTAGCAACGGGACCTACAGCTTATTGTGGAATCCGAACCACGTTATAGCGAGAAATGAATTTCAGTCACCAGAAATAAATTCCTCTTATTCTTCATTGGTTGGCCGGTCGGTTATTCGAACTCGCGGCCAGCGGAGTCCTAGCTGAGAACGGACCCCACTCTCCCAACGATGAACTAAAGGAAACCGTGGACAGTGCATTGTAGCCTGTTGAACCGCTGGTCGGATAAACAAGAGGGCTGATTTCTATAGCAAAAACAAAACATGAAAATTATAAACAATTACATTTGTTCTTGAACTACGTTGAACTACTGAGCCAAGGGTGAACCCCCTTTTCAGAAGAACTCCATATTAGCTGCATCAGATGGATCTTACTGACTTACATGTGTTTGTATGTGCGCGCGTGCGTGTGTACATATGTGTGTGTGTGTGGGCGTATGGGAAACTGAAAATTATTATATATATATATATATATATATATATATATATATATATATATATATATATATATATATATATATATATATATATATATACATATCTATATATATATATATGGTATTTTACTTGTCAGTATTCGAACAGACTACTTTTATTCCTTTTATTTACCTTTTAATATATACTTTTATTTTTTTATTTAAGTTGAAGCAAAAGATCTGCATATAAAAATAAATCGTCAAACGTTCGTTAACTTGGACAAAAATGAAACGTTTTAAGAATTATGTCTGGTAGGAAAATTCCTTTGGGATATAAAATATGGAAATAACTTACTGTCAGGTTTTTAAACAAGTGTAGAAAAGACTGCTATTGTCCTTGGAATTATTTCTATTATTCTAAAGAAACAAATACATTCCTAGCATCTTCACGTAAGTGACACACTTGTCATCGCTGTTGTAAAGAGAAAAATATTCCCGTAATAATTATTGAATTAACGGACATAAGAAAGTATTTTCCGATGCCTACTGTTCTGTGTTTCCGCTTATAACTTTTTTTTCCTCTAAATCTGAAAATCTTTTTTCCTTTCTATTTCCCTTTTTCCCATTCAGTGCACTTCACGTGGTGCACTGTAGGCATTACTTATTGTTCTTTGCAGCGTCTCTTCGGCCCCTAGCTGCAACCTCGTTCATTCATTTTACTGTATCTCCTTTCATATTCTCTTTCTTCCATATTACTTTCCACCCTCTCTAACAATGATTCACAGTGCGGCTGCGAGGTTTTCCACCTGTTACACCTTGCAAACTTTCTTACTTTCAGTTTCTCTTTCAGCGCTGAGTGACCTCATAGGTTCCAGCGCTTGGCCTTCGGCCTAATTTCTGTATTCCAATTCCAATTCCGTATTTCCCTTTCAGAGTTGACCCGCTTACCATACGCTAATTCCAATTCCCCATTTCCTTTTTTGAGTTGACCCGCTTACCTTACGCCAATTCCAATTCCATATTTCCTTTTCTGAGTTTACTTGCTTACCTTACGCCTCTCTTCTTCTGATTTGGGAGAGTAGGCTCGCAGCGGCATCCCCTTGTTGAATTTGCTTCGGAAGCACGACACCAGCCGAGTTAAAGGATGCCTGGGGGAGTAGTGAATAGAAACGGATAATGAATAAGGGACAAGAAAAACGAACAACAGGTCATATTTAAGTTAATGAATGGTGAGTAAGAATTGAACAGTGGTTAAGTAGTAACAGTTAATTAGCGTGTTTTGTGGGAAATGAGAAGCATTGAAATACGTAACAGGGGAAAAATTAATAACAGGTAGAAACAGACAAATAAAGATTAGTAGGCAAGACATAAGATGCAGTGGAGACAAAAATAAGAAATACTTAGTAACGGTAGGAGTTTACAAATAAGGAATAATTAGTAAGGAATAGGAAATAATGAATAACTGGCAGTAACGAAGAAATGGTAATGTCTGGCAGATAAGAAACTGAGACATGGGTGAGCAATAACAACAAAATGAATAATTATGGAGAAATGAGCGTTGCTGAGAGATAAGAAATACTGAATGATGAAAGTGAAATAAGAAATAAGGACAAGATAACGATAAATGAGAAAATAAAAAAAGACATATTTTCTCGGTCCAGCCATTGTTGCTCTTCCGCGCTGAATCAATATAAAAAAAAAAAAAGAAATGTAAACGCGTGGATCCTAATCCATTCCTTTAGTGATGATGTTTAATTCACAGTACCTTCTCTGCCCAAAAGCCTTTTATTGCTGACGCGCAGAAACTTATTCTCTGATGTGTATGTTGGGTAAATGTCGGGTACTTTCTTTTTTATAATTTCTGGTAAGCTTCGATGGTCATGAATATAATTCATGACCTTCTGGTAAAAGCCTTCAGTATCTTCTGTTACTAGAATTTTTATATACTCATAAGCTATAAAATTTTATACATTTTCACACTCCCAAAAGTTCTTATTTCAGATCAGGTTTCGTAGTGGAAAAGATTTACTGAAATCAGTAGCTTTTCACTTTCGTTTTTGTATGTAAATTTTGAATTATTTGTACATATTTAACTAACAGAATATGAAGAAGTATTTATTACACTGAATATAAGGTGCAATATATATATATATATATATATATATATATATATATATATATATATATATATATATATATATATATATATATATATATATATATATATGTATGTATATATATACATACATGCATACATACATACATTCAAAAGTTTTTCGTTCCCTTTAAGATACTGTTAAAATCACAAAATGACCGATGGGCATGCGATTTAAAGCCATACTCTGTACTCCTATTGTAAAAAAAAATCAGAGGAAAAATAAAACTACAATAGAAAATGTGTTCAAACAAGAGAGAAAGCTGGATGCTGGATGATGTGGCACTTCGTGAAACTGAGTAGAATGACTGGATAACGAAGGAAAAAAATAGATTGTGTCTTAGCTGCTGAAATATGCAAAGTTAGGGAAAGGATAGTGTTTATGGTGCAAAGGTGATTGTGGAAACAGTAAGTGCGCAAACGTGTTCTTCCGAAGATTGTATTATTATGGTGAGGCGTGGCAAAGGCAAAAGTTGTAATAGTAACAGTAAAAGGCCCAGGGAAAAAAAATGAGTACAATGGAACGTTTCTAGAAGAATGACATCGTGTTGGTTGGATTTTGGCGAATGGGGGAGGTTGGCTGTGCTAGGAGAGTTAGACGCAAAGATTGTTAACAGAAAGACGAGGTAGTTAGTAGGTAATGAGTTCTGGAGTAAATGAAAACGAAGTTGCTTGGTTGGTAGAAATCTGTGGTTTCCAAAGAAGAATAATTTTGAGTGTACACTGGAAAAAGAACAAGTAATGCTATGAGGGTATATGAAAACCTGTAGGCAACACGGAGTTCTCTCTCTCTCTCTCTCTCTCTCTCTCTCTCTCTCTCTCTCTCTCTCTCTCTCTCTCTATATATATATATATATATATATATATATATATATATATATATATATATATATATATAAATATAAACAGGAGAAGACTGAAAATCATTTCTTCTTTTTATTTACAACAACGTTTCGGGAAAAGACTCCTGAAACGTTGGTGTAAATAAAAAGAAGAAATTATTATCTTCTCGCTGTCCTGTCTATTGCTAAACTTAAGCTCCCACGGAGAAAACCTTACAAGTTATATATATATATATATATATATATATATATATATATATATATATATATATATATATATATATATATATATATATATATACATATACATATATATATATATATATATATATTTATTTATTTATATATATATATATATATATATTTATTTATATATATATATATATATATATATATATATATATATATATATATATATATATATATATATATATATCTATATATACATACATACATATATATATACATGCATACACACATAACACACATACACACATACACACACACACACATAACAGACATACACACACACACACACACACACATATATATATATATATATATATATATATATATATATATATATATATATATATATATATGAGAGAGAGAGAGAGAGAGAGAGAGAGAGAGAGAGAGAGAGAGAGAGAGAGAGGTAACCATACACATACAAAAAGGGCGGGTGATTTGAGATTGATTTAAAAAACTTAAGTCCCAGACTAATCCGAGAACCGTGGCGCTAGCTTTCCTGACCTGACTGTGATGATCTTGGTCGTCTGAGAGAGTTGTCTCATGATCTTCTTGATCGGCTGTCGCTGTATCTTGATCAAACGCAAGTCTTTGAAGATCGGCACTGAAGGGTGAGGCCCCCTGTTCACGATCCTGAGGTGTTCTCGCCAGGTAGACGATCCGGACTGGCAAGGCGTAAGAAATATAAAAAATAAAAAAATAAATGAATTGAAGCGTTTACTGTTGAGAAAAGTTCAAGTAGGATAGTGCAAATATAAGAAAATCTGTATTGCTTTTAGGAGTTGATTACATGTAATATTCATTGCTTATGCAATATAAGTACCAAACACGCACAGAAATATATATATATATATATATATATATATATATATATATATATATATATATATATATATATATATATATATATATATATATATATATATATATATATATATATATATATATATATATATATATATATATATATATATATATATATATATATATATATATATATATATATATGTATGGGCAATCGAGATCTTTCTTTTAATATTTCTATGTGACTATTTGTATTCTGTGTTCATATGTAATTACACGAATAAAGTAGGTGTTTTGGGTATAAGTAAAATAATTACATTAGTGACAGAAGAGGGCGTTTTCAAGATCTAACATGTGGAAATATAATAGTCTATACTTATAAGAAGACAAGCCTCGGAATAACTGACATTTTTATGTAATAAAAGGTATTCAGTAAATATGAAATGACAAGTATGCCTGAAATAACAAACGTATTATACTTTGGCTGTATTGTTCGAGCAGAAATTCCAAGATCAAAAGTCGAGATATAATATTTTTTTTTTTAAGTTTCGACGTACAGCTCCCTTTTCCTGAGAGACTTCAACAACTATATGTAAAATTTAGAGGCTCGTAACAAAATCTTTCTTTTCCCGCCGAAAGAAAGTAATGACGGGATGCTATTCCACTGTTGGCACTAACCCCGTAGTGCCAACAGTGCACCTCGTGCGGTGCACTGTAAGCGTTACTTAAGGTTCTTTGCAGCGTCCCTTCGGCCCCCCTAGCTGCTATCGCTTTCATTCCGTTTACTGTACTTCCGTTCATAACCTCTTTGATCCATCTTTCTTTCCGCAACCCTTTCCTAACAATTGTTCCATAGTGCAAATGCAAAAATTTTTCCTCCTGTTACACCTTGCAAACCTTTTTACTGTCAATTTCCGTTTCAGTTCTGAATGGCCTTAGTTGCCCCAGTGCTTGGCATGTGCGCCTAAAATCTGTAAATCAGTCAGTCAGCCTAACAATTGTTACATAGTGCAACTGCGAAAGTATTTCCTCCTGTTACACCTTTCAAACCCATTTACTGTCGATTTCCGTTTCAGCTCTGAACAACCCCATAGGTCCCAGCGCTTGGCCGTTGCCCTAAATTCTAACATTCTATTCTATTCTACCATTCCATTGTTAGATAAATAGTCTTAGTATTGTCTCTACATACCTTCGGTATTGGGCAGACAGCGGCTTTGTAATCAAAGAAATAGTTGAACGAGTTCCTGGCCGTTTTCTCGACGGGTTCTTTGTGGTGCAGGTGGCGGCACACGCTCTGAATCCAGCGGCGACGTTTCTTAAGTCTTTCTTGCGCTGACGTCAAGTCGTCCTCTGTGTGAAAAGGTTAGGTGAGATGCCATAGTTAGATGTCGTTCATTTGCCTTTTTAGCTTTCCGAAAAAGGAAACTATTGTTCCGGCTTTGTCTGTCCGTCCTCACTTTTCCCTGTCCGAGGCTAGCTCTGCAAATTGGTATGTTGATCATCCACCCTCCAGTCATCATACATACCAAATTGCAGCCCTTTAGCCTCAGTAGTTTTATTTGATTTAAGGTTAAAGCTAGCCATAATCGTGCTTCTGGCAAAGTTTATAGGGTAGGCCACCACCGGGCCGTGGTTAAAGTTTCATGGGCCGCGGCTCATATAGCATTGTACCGAGACCACCGAAAGATAGATCTGTTTTTGGTGTCCTTGATTATACGCTGTAGCGGCTGCACAGAAAACTCGAATGCGCCGAAGAAACCTCGGCGCATTTTTTACTTGTTCCTTTTTCTTTGCACCTCGTACGTCTGTGGCATATAGTATTAGTCAGAAATGTTTGTGGTGATAAAGAGAGAGAGAGAGAGAGAGAGAGAGAGCGAGAGAACTTGTTAAAGAACGTCTGAGTTTGCAGTTCTTGTCAGAATGCAATATAAACACGTAAATATTTTGGTGAATATTCTGTTATGCTGGAATCACGTTTGTACTTTGTAACACACTGTCTTTACTGTATGGATTGTTACTCTTTAGATTTTGAATTATTAAAATGTATGCAGTGTTAATTTTTATATATCGTGCATTCACAGTATAAGAGGTTTAGATCACTCATAACAGAACTGTGAAAAATAATATATTACCTTCTGGGTTGTACTCTGTAAGATTGCGGCCCATCTCACGAAGCTCCGTCTCATTTTGCAAGAGAACCGCGATGGCAGTTTGCGTATATTCCTCGTCCTGTCGAATGTCCTTCTTACTGAGACGGTCGGTCGCGTCGCTGGAGATCTCTGTGAACGCAGCCTCCCACAGGATGTGAGCGTACACGGTCGTGGCGATTATTAGAGCCGTTGCGAAAACAGCCCACTGAAGGCTCAGCCTTATGCGCACCGTCCTCATGGTCGCAAATTGCTTGTGCTGTGTAGAGGAAGGGATTTTGAATGAGTTACTTTTAAATAATGCTTTGCATTGCGATGTCGTTAAGTCTTCGAAGTTAGAGTAAAGGAGGGGATTTTGAATGAGTTACTTTTAGATAATAATTTGCATTGCGATGTCGTTAAGTCTTCTTAGTAAAAATAAAGGGGGGGATTTTCAGTGAGTTACTTTTAAATAATAATTTGCATTGCGATGTCATTGAGTCTTCCTAGTTACATTAAAGGAGGGGATTTTGAATGAGTTACTTTTAGATAATAATTTGCATTGCGATGTCATTAAGTCTTCCTAGTTAAAGTAAAGGAGGGGATTTTAAATGAGTTACTTTTAAATAATAATTTACATTGCGATGTCATTAAGTCTTCCTAGTTAAAGTAAAGGAGGGGATTTTGAATGAGTTACTTTTAAATAATAATTCGCATTGCGATGTCATTAAGTCTTCCTAGTTAAAGTAAAGGAGGGTATTTTGAATGAGTTACTTTTAAATAATAATTCGCATTGCGATGTCATTGAGTCTTCCTAGTTGAAGTAAAGGGAGGGATTTTGAATGAGTTACTTTTAAATAATCATTTGCATTGCGATGTCATTAGGTCTGCTTAGTTGAAGTATATAGTTATTTTCATGGAATAGCATCGATGCTCGGTAGTACTGTACATCTACGCGTATACATTCGTCATTTTTGTTTATAAACGCTTTTGGTAATATTTATTTATTATTTATTATCAGTAAGCTAGAATATATTATCGTCCTTTACTTTCATTGTAAATATGAATTTAGGTAAACATCTCTTCTTGGGACAAACTGCAGAAAGAGCCATTCTCTCTCTCTCTCTCTCTCTCTCTCTCTCTCTCTCTCTCTCTCTCTCGTGTATGTCAGTGTGTTTGAGGTTATTTGCTCCCTAAAAAAATCTCCAGCTCATGCGAAAACTTACTCTTTTACCTCATATATATGTTTGATGCACACCTGGCTCGTGTCTAATTTATGCAAAACTGCTGTGACTGTACAGGTGTGTGTGTGTGTGTGTCGTTTATTTTATTTCTATTAATTAAGAACCAAGTGTTTTGTTCAGTTCATTTGTTCATTTTATCATGAGATCCTTGTACTTTAGATAAATTGAGCGAAGAGTAGCATAAGATTTCCTGGAATGACTGTAGAAACTAAAAACTTTGCAAACTGGTGTCAGGTTGATGAGTTCAGATTTCAACTCACGCCACTGGCCACATTTCTGGAAATGTATATGATTGTTACCCTTGAAAAATTAATTTCATTTTTTCTTATATATAAAAAAACAATGAGTTTTTTTATATAGTAGTAAAACGGTGTTAGGAGTTTGTCGGAAAGTCCCTGTCATCAGTCTTAAATGTCTAAAATCTAGGAAACTATTTGTAGTTTCTGTTGTAAGGAATAAGGGATCAAATTGGTTATTAGTAACGAGGATTAAACCACTAACTTCAGTTAAGCTGTCATCCGAGTCCTTGGGGCTAAATTATCACAGGGACGTTTGATGTCGAACGAATTCATTCAAAATCTTCTAACGAATTCGTTCAGAATTCTCCAACGAATTCATTCAGAATCCTCCAACTAATTCATTCAAAATCCTCTAACGAATTCACTCAAAATCCTCCAACAAATTCATTCAAAATTCTCCAACGAATTCACTCAAAATCCTCTAACGAATTCACTCAAAATCCTCCAACAAATTCATTCAAAATTCTCCAACGAATTCATTCAAAATCCTCTAACGAATTCACTCAAAATCCTCCAACAAATTCATTCAAATTTCTCCAACGAATTCATTCAAAATCCTCCAACGAATTCATTTAGAATCCTCTGGCGAATTCATTCAAAATCCTCCAACGGATTCATTCAAAATCCTCTAACGAATTCACTCAAAATCCTCCAACAAATTCATTCAAAATTCTCCAACGAATTCATTGAAAATCCTCCAACGAATTCATTTAGTCCTCTAGCGAATTCATTCAAAATCCTCCAACGGATTCATTCAGAATCCTCTAACGAATTCACTCAAAATCCTCCAACAAATTCATTCAAAATCCTCCAACGAATTCATTCAAAATCTTCTAACGAATTCACTCAAAATCCTCCAACAAATTCATTCAAAATTCTCCAACGAATTCATTCAAAATCCTCCAACGAATTCATTTAGAATCCTCTAACGAATTCATTCAAAATCCTCCAACGGATTCATTCAAAATCCTCTAACGAATTAACTCAAAATCCCCCAACAAATTCATTCAAAATTCGCCAACAAATTCATTCAAAATCCTCTAACGAATTCCAACAAATTCAAAATCCTCCAACAAATTCATTCAAAATCCTCCAACGAATTCATTCAAAATCCTCCAACGAATTCATTTAGAATCCTCTAGCGAATTCATTCAAAATCCTCCAACGGATTCATTCAAAATCCTCTAACGAATTCACTCAAAATCCTCCAACAAATTCATTCAAAATCCTCCAACGAATTCATTCAAAATCCCCTAACGAATTCACTCAAAATCCTCCAACAAATTCATTCAAAATCCTCCAACGAATTCATTCAGGATCCTCCAACGAATTCATTTAGAATCCTCCAGCGAATTCATTCAAAATCCTCCAACGGATTCATTCAAAATCCTCCAACGAATTCATTCAAAATCCTCCAAGAAACGTAACATCATGCGTCTTATCAGTCTTTTTAAAGGCGCGATTCCACCGAGGCAACACAAGCAACATGCATTGTGCGACTTGACTGCCTTTCAACAAGTATGTTGAATGCGGCTTTAAACCAGGAGACATGTTGCCTTCGACAAGGCAACACCGTTGTTGCTATTCTTCTGTAAACTCTACTGTTTTTCTTGCGACTGGCGGGAAGGCGTTCTAACTAGGCAACAGGATAAATCTTGTGGCATGTGTCGGGAACACGGCAACATGATGCCACCTGTCGCAAGCCACACAGTCGCATGCTACGTGTTGTCTTCTGTTGAACTGGTGGAAACACAATTGGCGTATGCGACATTGTGGCATGCCAAGTTGCCAAAATCTTGCCTCGGTGGAATCGCGCCCTAACTCTTACTTTGGGTTTTAACTAAGAAATAACGTCCCTGCAAAAGTGTTAGCTTTGCACTGCTTTGTACTGATCACGGCGTAAAGATTTCAAACACAGCACAGTGTTTTAACGGTTTGGGAAGTTAAATCGTTACATTGTTTTCATTCAGTAATGGGAATAGTAGTGGTATTGTTTTTATGAGATAACAGAAATAGTGGCTATTGGTGCTGATGTTTTTGTTGCCTAGCTTTACTCTCTCTCTCTCTCTCTCTCTCTCTCTCTCTACAAACGTTTCGGACGGACTCTCTCTCTCTCTCTCTCTCTCTCTCTCTTAACAAAAGACACTTGCAAGCTCAAGAATAGTTATCACTTTTGCTTCGTCCTTTCTAAAAGTTGGATCTGGAAAAGCAACTCGGCAATGCCGTGCCTTCGCGTTGAGTAATCAAGCATTAACTCTATCTTTACTGTACTTACCACCTGGTTCGTGTCTTCTGCAGTTATCCTTACACTTGAAGTCAACTTTAAGAGATATACACTTGTGTTTATTATGCTAATTGGCAATTACCACATTTTGAAGCTAATCAGTGCTTCTTAGTATTTTTCGTTTAGAAATTCGTCATCGCAACACTAAATTATATATGCTTGAAAAATTGTTAATCATTTAATTAAACAGATGTATATTAATTTTGGAAAGCTTTGGAAATGGTGTATATATTGCTTTACGATTAAGTATGATGTGGTTATGTAAAAGTTCCGAGCAGCATTTACCCTCGTTAAAAAATTTTCATTTTTAACATCATATGATTTACCTACCAATTTTCGGATTTTTTTTTTTTTAGTCAATTACCATTGATTGCTTTTGTGACTCGAACGGGATAAAAAGTACTTTTATGTAATTTTGATTCATATGTTTACTTCACCATTTTCAATACTGCAGTGCCGGTTACCTTAAATATTGTGAGGTCAGTTCATTCTTAATTAGACAGTCCCTCTCAGTTTTAATTTTCTATAAAAGAAAACTATCGTGTCGTCTTTGTCTGTCCGTCCGCACTTTTTCTGTCCGCCGTCAGATCTTAAAAACTGCTGAGGCTAGAGGGCTGCAAATTGGTATGTTGATCATCCACCCTCCAACCATCAAACATACCAAATTTCAGCCCTCTAGCACTCTGCTAGGCCCGAGTTCGAGTCTCCGACCGGCCAATGAAGAATTAGAGGAGTTTATTTCTGGTGATAGAAATTCATTTCTCGGTATAATGTGGTTCGGATTCCACAATGAGCTGTAGGTCCCATTGCTAGGTAACCAATTGGTTCTTAGCCACGTAACATAAGTCTAATCCTTCGGGCCAGCCCTAGGAGAGCTGTTAATCAGCTCAGTGGTCTGGTTAAACTAAGGCATACTTAATTTTTTTAGCTTCAGTAGTTTTTATTTTATTTAAGGTTAAAGTTAGCCATAATCGTGCTTCTGGCAACGATATAGGCCAGGCCACCACCGAACCGTGGTTAAAGTTTCATGGGAGGCGGCTCATACAGCGTTATACCGAGAACACCGAAAGATAGATCTATTTTCGGAAGCCTTGATTATATGCTGTAGTGGCTGTACAGAAAACTCGATTGCGCCGAAGAAACTTCGGCGCACTTTTTACTTTTTTCTTTTTTTTTTCCACCGTAATGTCTTGAAAAGAACAGAGCGAGGAAAGGAAGAGTTTCAAATGCTCAAAATGACATGCCCTCATTTCTTGAATGAAACATTTTAAAGGGGAATAATTATGTAAGACAAAATTTATTTCTGAGGCAGTGGTCATTTATGTATGTGTAGATTCTTAATATTTTCATTTATGTTATAAAAAAGAAAGGTTCTGGGAAAATGTTCAGTGTTGAATATTTCCATTCAGGGTCTAAAAAAAAGGTTCTGGAAAAAGTCCACTGTTTAATATTTCCATTCAGGGTCTAAAAAAAAGTTTCGGGAAAAAAGTTCAATGTTTAGCTGCTGATTTTTTTGCTTAAAAGAACACTCCAAATGTTAATACTAATTGGATACAGTGTGGAGGAGTCATAGTGACTGGCGTGAAGTATTTACTATCCATTTCAGGGGCCGCGAGTCGTCGCTTTCTCAAATGTCTTTCAAACTAATTATTTGATCGAAATGGTACTTTGACAGAGTGTGCAAGACACTCCCCGCTAATTTTTGGTAATATATTGCATTGTCAAATGGTTTTAGTTAAGGCGTTTACTCTTGACTTACATGGTGTTGCCAAGCGTCGCCAAACTATGCATTCGAACGTCCTTTATCCCCATCCCGTCCCTCCCTCGCCCTTCCCCTCCTCATCCCTCCCTCAACCCACTTTCCTGGCCTCCCCATCTCCGCCCCCGCCCCCACTTTCCTGCCTATGGGCGATAGCGGACGTTCGGTTGCGTAGATTAGACCCTAACGCCTTAACTAACACCATTTGACAATGGACTATATTACCGAAAATTAGCGGGAGGTGTCTTGTACACTGTGTCAAAGTACCATTGCGATCAAATGATTAGTTTGAAAGATTTTTGAGAAAAAACGATTACTCGCGGTCCCTGAAATGGATAGTAGGTACTTGTAAGAAAAAGAATTCAGTGAGTGAATATTAGTTGGTAAAAAGGAAGTTATGATTAAGTAAACGGAGAACAGATAAGAACTGAGATGTCAGTCACTGTAATAAGAACGGAAAATCATTAGGTGTTTTGGACTAAAAGATAAATGATGCCCGTTATGAGTAAATAGGTGAAGATAAGAGGAATTTGTTAGGAAGAAATGCAACGTATAACTCTGCTTCAGGGGAAACGAAAGAATGCTAAAAGGAATAAGCTGATGTATAAAGTAAGTGAAGAGGCTCTTCATAAGGACTGTTTGTTTGTTTGATAGGTGTAACAGAAGAAAAACCTCGCAGTTGCGCTATGAATCAGTTGTTAGGAGAGGGTGGAAATTGAAAGGAAGAAAGAGGCTATGAACGGAGGTACAGTACAAGGAATGAAAGGGGGTAGCATCTAGGGGCCGGAGGCACGCTGCAAAGAACTTTAAGTAATGCCTACAGTGCACCGCATGAGGTGCACTGACGGTGCCATTATAGGTGAGGCAATTCAAGAAAGCGTTGGCCAAAGCTTAGAAACAAATTTTGCGATACATGGGGACTGTGGACAAGATGTCAGTCAGTGATATAGTCTCATGTGCTGTGGTTGACATTGGGACACCCTATTTACGAGGCTGATTGATAGTTATGAATTGGTTATGATGCCGTAAACCTTTTTTCCTTTAACAGGTGTTACTTATGAAGTAGCATTTGAAAAAGCAAATAGGTCGTTGAATGTTGGTTTCTTTAATCAAGTCTTCCTTTCGTATGAGAAATTTCCTTAGTTAAAACTGATAAAAAAAAAGTGTTACCTTTCCACCTACACTCTAGAAAAACTCGCCTTATTCAACATTTACAAGACAAATTGAATTTGTCTTAAATGTTGAAAAACTCGACTTATTCAGCATTTACAAAACAAATTAGTCGTTAAATGTTGCTTCGTTTTGCTCAACAGCCCTCCCATCCTAGGAGAAATTTCCCGTAGCTAAAACTGATAAAGAATTTAGTGCCTTTGCACCCACGCTACGGAAGAACTTGCCTAATTGAAGGTTCTGTTGCTTGTCTCACGCGGACTTGCCCTTTGCTGCTTCTCAGCCAGTTAAACCCGATTAAATTTCTTCGTAAGACACCTTGACCGTCGATCTTTGCATTTGGAATGGAAGATGGCCCTTTCTTGAGTGAGGATGCTGTGTTTCCTGAGGGAGGTCCCAAAGCTCACTGCGGTACCTCTTAACACCCACACCTCACACGAGTGTGATCGATATTTAATTAGCACTCGTCAAGTAACGCGTCTTGATCAACGTGGCGAAGGTTGCTGATGCTATAAAAGTTAGAATTACCTCAAAGAACGCGAGAATGTCGTCGTGTGTCCCGTAAGGGGGGTAGCGCCGTCAGCACACCTCATGCGGTGCACTGCAGGCATTACTTAAGGCTCTAGGCAGCGTCCCTTCGTCCCATAGCTGGAATTCCTTTTATGTCTTTAACTGTACCTGCTTTCATTTTCTCTTTCTTCCATCTTACTTTCCACCCTCTCCTTACAATTGTTTTTATAGTGCAACTGAGAGTTCCTCCTCCTGTTGCACCTTTCAGATCTTGTTTACCCTCAATTTCCCTTTCAGCGTTGAATGACCTCATAGGTCCCAGCGGTTGGCCTATGGCCTAAATTTTATATTCCATTCCATTCCATTGTCGCCGTGGCAACGCTCGTATACACACAAATGCATACTTAGGCCTACTTGTGCTTGTGTTTGCTTAAGCCTTAGTTTGGGTGGGGATGTGTTTTTCATTTGGCTGTAGGCTACGTAGGCCTACTTGTGTTTGTATTTCCTAAAGCCTTAGTTTGTAAGGGATGGAACATTGTTATAAATTTGGTTTCACGCTTACCTAAAGACTAAATGTATAAATAATGATAACGTGAAATAAAACCTGATTACATAAAATGATGCCGCTAGTAATCCTGATCTGTAGCCTACATCGTCGGTGTCTCCCACTCCTTGGGTTCCTGGTGTCAGCCCCTCTCGTGGCTTGCTTGATAGGTTCACAAGCAAACCAACCTTACCACCCCTATTAGCTGGGGTTGGCAGGTTTGAAGGGCCCATAAATTTACCTGCTGAATCATCAGGACCCACTGCCTGGTTATCCCAGATCCAAGCTTGGGTGGAGGGTGACTTGGGTGCTAATCATTGTGTATATTTTCGATCTCATGAATGGCATTTAATAATTCAGAGCCCAAAGGAAGGAATGTGGTTGTTACAAAGATTTTAGCTAAAGAAGCTGTCAGGAAATTTAGACGCATAGTCCTGACAATCAAGGAGCATTGCAGTAATTTTTACAAATTATTGCCATTCTGGTGCTTACGGAACGAAGGCTTTAATTCCTCCCACGATACTATGGATGTAATGGAACCACTCAGCGCTATGTCCACTGTAGTCCATTCAGAACCTCAGAATTATGCGAAATTATATAGATTTATGGCAAGAAATAAGGTAGTCGACGAAGGGCTGTCAGTGGAATTAAGCAAAACAATAGTCAGATAGCGTCATAGAGAAAGAATTCCAGATACACACGTCCCGTATATGTTTTTCTAAGTTACGTTAACTACAGATTTTACCTTTGAAACAGAAGCGTAAATAGAAGTTGAAGTGAGAGAAATTTGATAAAGATCCGGGGAAGTATCGTTGGATAAGCGAGGACTGCAGACGGGCCATTTAGGCTTAATGGCGTTTGGCCAGACCTCGAATATTAGAGAAGTAATTAGGCTAACAGATAGGTCATCTGCAAGGTAAGTTGGTGGGAGGCGGGGGAAGGCGTGTTGGCACTACATTTCAAGGCTAAACCAAGAGGAGAGTATTTGAGCTAGTATGTTATTCTAATTCTGAATAGGGCCATTTTACAATATCCGAGAACTTGAAACTCATAATATTTATTAATGGAGAGGTATGTAAATACAAGGAAGGTTTGTTTTGTCGTCTCTGAGTTTCTTCACAACTGAAAACTACCATATAAAGGTCGGAAAGCTTATATATACTTGAAATAATTAACGCCCAGCAAACTGAACAACCATTAATTATGAAATGATCCAGTTATAACTTTCAGCTATTGCGAAATACATTTATACTTTTCCATATCAAATTTAATATATCTATTTGGTTTTATATTGATTTAGTGAGCAAGACGAAATGAGCTGGACGAAGGCTCACCTGTTGATTTATTGATAAATATGCAAATTTCATTTTATTTTGCACGGTATAGTTACATCACTGTGGAATACTTAGCTCAGCAAATAGTTACAGTGTACACATCGGTAAATATAGTTCATTGATGTTAATAATAAAGTAAGACTTGCTACGCAGATGCATCTTACCTCTTCGTAAAATCGACGACTATATCAGTATATTATGTCCTCGGAGTACTCCTTTTTTTCTCCACTCCAGCGATAAGTACGCAAACTCATCATGGAATCCACGATCACTTCATTAACTTAAATCATTTTCTGAAGTTCAGATTCATGTACCTCCCTTAACTGATATAAAAACCCTAACACTTCTTGGCACTTCATTTACATTGAAAAAACACTTACACTTCTTGCCACTTCATTTGAATAAATAAAACACATTTCTTGGCACTTCATTTACATTTTTAAAAACACACAATTCTTGGCACTTCATTTACATCAAGGAATATCGCGCATAACTTAGGCTGTATCTTTTCATGGTGAACTGAAGAAGGCGAGAGAAAAGAAGATACCTCTGAGGTTTTGAACTCGGCAAAGTCCGGAGGACAAGTGTTCCACTTTGTATATTTTTCGCCGCATTAAAAAAAAAAAAAGCGCAGCTGCGAGAGCCGCGCACTATTATTTGCAATTCTAATGTTGTATGATGCAGAAATCTTCCAAGAAATGCTGTTGGCAAAGACTTTTTGAAAGTGTGTTTGGCGCGGTTTTAAAATGAGGTAGAAGTAATGATCTTATTTACTAAGTCAAAGATGCAATACTGTCTGGGTTTACATATAACTTTATAAATCATATAATTCCTCTGTCTTAAAAGCTTGGTGTCACTATCACTGCCGAATAAGCGGTTGCCGGCGTTCGGTTAAAATAAGGGAAACAATTTCCATATAGACTAAGTCGAAGAAATAATAGTCTTATTTACTTACAATTATATGCCATGTTTAATTCCTTGATTTGAAAAGCGTGGTATCATCTCACTGCTTTAGGCCATGTACACGTGTGCTTGCCCTTGGCTTCGTATGTTTAATGTTATTTACAGGATCCAGAAAAAACTGGGTCCTGGCTAATTACACACTCATTAGCGACTCGTATTGGGGGAGATAAAGCTTGGCCATAAAAGTAATAGCACCCTTACAGATGCCTAGACACACTTTCGAATAGGAACAGGTGGGCACGTTTAGCATTCACGTTAATGTATAGGAAGATAAATAATTAGCTATATGAGCGACTAAGTTATGTTACTGCACATTTATGCGTGTTTTTTTTTATCTTTTTTTCAGGTGAATTGGAAGAATTTTTTTTACTTATGCTTTTACAAGTAACTTTAGAATTTAAAAAGTATAACATTTGTTTTTACTTAGGATCAAAAAGTTATGTGATAAAACACCACACTGTTAATGAAAAAAATGACTGAATATCATTTGTTAATATACATAACTCGAGGCGACTTTATAAGATATCGTCCAATATCTAACTGTATTTAATCGAAAAGCAATGAATTGCTATCATAAATTTATGGAAATAATATTCAGTTAAAGTCTGCCTTCATCATAAGTATTTTTGCGTCTTGTTAAGTGCAATTTGCTTGATCACTTTCTTTATCATCAGTATCTTAAACTTCAAAGTTCAACCGAGAACTCGATCCAGACAAAGAAACAAAAAAAAAAAAAATCAAAATTACTCCACAAGGAATGAAAACCTTTATGCAAAAAATTATTTTGTGAATAAATCTTTCAGATAGATATTTTGGAAAAACTTGGTGTTTTTTGTAATCCGTCTTTTAAATATCATTCTAGCTTAGGTAATGCTTGTACACAATAGCTTCAATACACTTGAATTTTTTAATTTTCGTGGTAGTGTTTATTAAATCTTTATCTTAAGTCACTAAAAACGACCTTGAAATATCATTTTTCTAACTTGGCACATGTACATATAAACCGTAGCAGTGCACGTTTATAAACTGTAGCAGTACATTTTTAGCTTTCTGTAAAAGAAAACTATTTTGTCCGTCCTTCCGCACTTTTTCTGTCCGCCCTCAGATCTTAAAAACTAGAGGGCTGCAAATTGGTATGTTGATCATCCACCCTCCAATCATCAAATACACCAAAATTGCAGCCCTCTAGCCTCAGTAGTTTTTATTTTATTTAAGGTTAAAGTTAGCCATGCTCGTGCGTCTGGCACCGCAACAACACAGGCCACCATGACCAGCTTTGAATTTCATGAGCCGTGGCTGAGAGTTTCACACAGCATCATACAGAAAACTCAATTGTGCCGAAGAAACTAAGGCACATTTTGTACTTGTTTAAAATTATTATTGATGATTTTCCACCTCACATAATAGGCGTTCGTCCAGTGCTACCACAGGCGCTAAGATCATGATATTTATGCTCCATTAACATCAAAGAAAGGTAACACCTAAACAAAATGACATGCTATTTTAACTGCTGCTGAACCTGTAAATCATATGCGAGTATGCTACTTATGCCTGAATAATAGTTTCTTATATCACATGTGCCAGGTGTTCTTTTGATGCCATAAAACGCACTTATCACGGACACTTCGTGGTGGTGAAATATGAATTGTATTCGTAGGTGTATACGGTTGTTGGGAACAATAAGCATTCAACACTCACAGACCCAGGCGCAGCTTTTCTTAATGGATTGGAGAAACACCTGTGCCATTTTTTGTGACTAGTGAGTCATCTCTAGTGCTGCATTTAGTTGCTTTATGCTTTATACTCTGTAGTCTCTATAGTTGCCGTATGCTTTATACTTTATGCTCTATGGTCTCTATACCATGACGTTTAGTCTTACGTCCGTGTTCCTTTGCAAGAAGATACATTTCAGAACAGTTTCCTTTATTAATTTATTTTTTATTGTTTATTTACTTGCATATTGCTGTTTGTTAGTAAGCCTGTGTCCAATAAAAATTATTTTTACATACATATGCACATATACAGTATACAGTCCTGCCTCTTTCCTTCTGTTTGCTCTTCATTTAATTTTTCACGTACAATATTGTCATTTTATTTTGTAGAAGTGATTAATGAAATTGTTAGGAATACTGTATATGTATATTACAAATAATGATTATTATAATAATCAATATTCCTTTTGTGCTGCAGACCTTATTGTCTTTTATGCTACATGAGCACAAAGAAAAGACATCCCCATATCAAATATGTCAGAGGTTCCTTTGGTACTACATTGGTTATCGTGAATTCTAAATTTTGATCTATAAAGATGGATGAATGTTACACCCATAAATCAAGTATGCTGAACATTTACCACCAAATGATACCATAACCCATAACCCCAAATCATGACTGTTACATGAGTATGTAAAAAAGACACTTGCTTATCAGAATAAGGATGGAAGAAAGGTCTCCATGTAGAATACAACATGCTGGCTAATAGTGCTACAGACTTTGAAATCTTTTACGAATATAGAATTTAGGCCAAGGGCCAAGCGCTGGGACCTATGAGGTCATTCAGCAATGAAACAGAAATTGACCGTAAAACGATTTTAAAGGTGTAGCAGGAGGAAAACCTCCCAATTTGCACAATGAAACAATGGTTAGGAGCAGGTGGAAAGCAAGATGGAAGAAAGATAATATGAACAGAGGCACAGTACAAGGAATGAAAGGGGTTGCAGCTAGGGGCAGAAGGGACGCTGCAAAGAACCCTAAACAATGCCTACAGTGCATCGCATGAGGTGCACTGATGGCACTGCCCCCTATGGAGTTACAATCTTTTATACTGAGTATAAAAGAAAGCCTTCTACTGTATCAGTATGCTAGACAATCTCCCCTACCTTCTCCTTTGCAGTCACCCTAAATGACTTGACCTGTCATTGCCAAATCTTCTATGTATAGTTTATACGTTGGATATGCATTGTTATAGCAACTGGGCAAAATTTAACATGTAATTCTCTGTAATTATTTTATTTACCTGAATTTCCAATTGAACCCACAGGCTAATAAGCTTTTGGCATGCTTTCATTAACTTAGGGACCTAAGCTACAGTGGCTATCTCACATAATATTGGGCATAAAACCCATTGGGTATTACCTAAGCTAAGGTGGCTATCTCACAGAATATTGGGCCTGAAATCCACTGGGTATTACCTAAGTTACAGTGGCTATCTCACAGAATATTGGGCCTGAAACCCACTGGGTGTTACTTGAGCTACAGTGGCTACCTCACAGAATATTGTGCATGAAACCCACTGGATGTAGGCACAAACTCCATTAGCTTCAAAAAAAAGAAATTCTTATGTTTGGATTGATAATTGATCCGTTGTTTGTTTGAAAATACGCACTGTATATCTACATACTAGCAAACAGTCTTAAAAAATTCTGTACATAATTTTTAGTTACAGGGTACTATGAAAGTAAATAACCAAAGGAAATGGATTTTTTTTATTCTCCATATTTTTCAAAGAAAGAACGATTGAAAATACTTTTCAAGTTCTCTGACTGTCAAAATTATAATCCAAAGGTTTAGTAAAATTAGTGTATTTACTGTGTATATTCGTTTATCAAAAATGCAATGCTATTCATGTAAGGCATTTAAACAGCAGTAAGAAAATTACTGTTTCATAATTTTTCGTTCAGAAAATTTTTCATTAAGAACAATGAGAAAATGCCCTTTACAATTTTATATATATTATAAGAACACTATAAAAATTTTAAATAAATAATATAAAAGCACCAGTCATAGTTTCCATAAGTTTTCATTGAGAACAATGAGAAAATGCCCTCAATTTTTATATGATAAAATAAGAACACAGTTCAAAAGTTTGAAGTTAATAATATAAAAGCACCAAACTATTCTTCAGCTGGATCATATGCTAGGCAAGGATTTAGCCACTTTTCTACTTCCACCAAATCCTTTCCACGACGCTGCGCGTAATCCAAGACCTTGAAAATAAATTAAGGATTTAGAACATGTAAATCTATAGACTAAATTTGATCATTCGTTTACATAAACCCTAATAAATAGGGATGGAGATGTTTGTAAAAAATCATCTCAACCATTGTTCAAAGAAAATACAATAGTATTAAAATGTGGCTTTAGTTTATCCCAAAAATTGACAGGATAGCACACTTTGGTGTTGATCAGTGTTCCCAAAATAAAAGCTATTTAGGATGGATGTTATAAAGTGACATAGCATGGATGCAGGCATTTTGAGTTTTACCAGTTGACACTTGTACAAATTAGGCCTTGATACCTCTTGTCAATTATTCATGGCAAATCCTACTGAATTTACATAGAAATTCCACTCAAATGAATGTCAGCTTACGCAGTAATACATATCAAATTTTATTTAAAGTGTTCAAGGATTTCAAAGTATCACAGAATTATAGTGGTTTGTAATACTGCAATGCAATCCACTTCAATTGTCTGATAGCAGCAAAAGTAACCTTAAATGATGGCATCATCTAAACTTACCTGATCTTTTTCAATTTTACCAACACCAAAATAAAAACTCTTTGGATTGGCAAAATATAATCCTGAGACAGAGGCGGCTGGGGTCATGGCTAGAGCCTCAGTCAACCCAATACCTGTTAGCTCTTCTGCATTCATAAGGTTCCACATAGCAATCTTCTCCTGGTGGTCAGGCTGGCTTGGGTAGCCAGGTGCAGGACGAATGCCCTGAAGATAGCAATATCATTTGATATCATCAGTTTCTTGTGATCTCAAATGGAGATATAAAGTCTAGACTTTATTATTCAATAGTAATACCATTTTAAAACTTTGGTTGCAAATCTTATTCACATAACTGCTTTATACATATATATCAAGAGTAATGTAAACAGCGCACAACTAGGAGCATGCTCATCAAGGTTGCTTTGAATGTACTAATTGTATTATAAGCACTCCTAATATTGCACTGGTATAGTACTGAAATACTGCAACTGCAAGTAATAGTATAATTGTGATTTGAATAAAAATGTTAAAATATAGATATGACCCGGTGAAAGTAATGATACTGAAACTGACATTATTTGGAAAACAAAACATATAAAAGAACATGACATTCAAAAGTAAGCTTTCAAATACATTGTCATTACAGACCACAAATCATTATCATAAATGAAAAAGTTAATACAGTAGTCAGCATAAATTATCATCAGAGTTACAATCATACATAAATTGATAAAATGATTGTTTTACCTGATATTTAACCCTATGTAGATCATTAGCTTCCAAGTATTCATCACTGGCATACCCCCACAAGTCTTTCCTTACTCTTTCATGAAGCTCCTCAGCAAAGGCTTCAGCTAATCTGTCAGCAATTGCTTTGACTAGGATGATATTATAATCATCATAATCTGCTTGAAATCTGGAAGAAATAGTGCATGAATGAGCAGAAACAACCAGTGAATTGCCTCCCTCCAATAAGTAACCAAATCCCCAATACTACAGTGCTATATACTGTAGTGCAATGAGAAAACAATCACTTTTGCATTTGATATCATTAATGCTTGTTATAAGTACACATATCTTCATAATGACAAAAATCCTCAGTAAAGTTTAAACACTAGTTTAATCAGAGCTTCTACAACGTAAATGTAAACAAATTATACATACTGATTACATAGCTTCTCTGTTCCAAATCCAGCAGAAACAGCAAACATTCCAATGTAATCCTTTATTCCAGTTTCTTTGGGAGCAATGAAATCCGAAATGCAGCAAAATGGAGTATGACTTTCCTTGGCAGCCTGATAAAAATATTTAGAATTGCATAAAAGTTACTACTAAGTCCACTGACTAAAAAATGTCAAATATAAAAATTGAGCTGTGGCAAAGATTTAGGTTGCTTAACGTTTATGAAATTACCTGCTGCCTCAGTCCATGAAGTCTTGCAACAACCTGAGATCTGGACTCATCACTGTAAACTTCAATGTCATCTCCTACAGCATTAGCTGGATAAAACCCAACAATACCATGTGCTTTTAAAGTTCCTTCAGCAATAATAGTAGAAAGGAGTCTTTGTGCATCATCGAAGACACGTTTGGCTTCTCCCCCTAAGTGAACATAAAGAATTAGTACACCTGTATATAAATATTAACTACAGTAGAAGCTCAGACAATTCAAGTATTACATCCTAAATTATGACTCATATGTGATAACACATTACAGGCGGTAGAAGTAACCCGAAAATCGTCGTAGCCGGAACATCGTCGAAAATCGTCAAAAATCATAAGAAAACCTTACTTTTAATGCTCTGGGTGCATTGAAAACGATGTAAACTGCATTATTATTGAGTTTTACATCAAAAAAACCTTCAAATTATGATTATTCTGCCATTTTGGGGCCATATTTCTTCCGTCGGATAACGTAACCACGGAACATGCGTCGTAAGCCAGGAAATAATTTCTGATGAATATATTTGAAAAGCGTGAACGTTAAATGCGGAACCGTCGTAAACCGGGGACTGCCTGTATTAAATACGTGTTGAAGTTAAGGAGGCTATTGAATTCTAAAAGTCTCCTCTAAGAGATAGGACTGTGTTTTTACCATAAAAAAGCACAGTGAAGGAAACTTACCTACAGTAGCATCATTGAAAATTTTGGGATAACCTCTATTTGGATATTTTCCACGAAGTTGCCACACATCAAAGAAGGGTTTCCAGTTGATGTATGGCACAAGAAGATTTAGATCATAGTCTTTGAAGGCCTTCACTCCCAATAACTTTGGCGGTACTGTGAAGAAAATTGAAAACACATTAGACTCAAACGTATGCCTAAATAAAACTAATAAAAGCATGAAAAAAATGCCTCATTTACACCTGACTGATCTGATATAAATGGGTAGCAACCTACACAATGTTATTCATTCCCAACATTTAACTTCTTTGACTTTATGGAACATGTTTTAGGCTTGCCACCTGTGTTGCCGATACCTTGGTAATAAACATGCTACTGTCACAATGGAGCTATTAAAAGACTACAATTCAGGTACTGATTTCTTTAACTTGCTCTAGTCAGAAGTTGAAGATGACGTGGGATTAGTGACCATCAAGCACCCTACATAACAAATATAGAAAAATACATCACTGGCTAGAGATAATGCAAAATAAAATACATAAGTACAATAAATTTGTGCTTAAAGCTACCAAGCACATACATCCCCATTGTTATGCATAAGATTTCAAGCACTACATACAACCACCACCTAGTTCTGCAAATATCTGTAGTGAACATTTTTTCATGAACAATGACAGAAAAACTTTCTACTGAAATATGTTACCATAAAGATACAGGTACTACTTTACATTATTTTCACTTACTGTATATTCTTTACCAAATATTTTATAGTACATATTCTTTACTAATGCTCTAATTTATATGTTTTTTAAATATTCCAACAAAATGAAATTAAATGTAAACACATTAATGACGTTTCTTCAGAAAAAGAAATTCAGGAACAAAGCCTGCATTATTTACTAACCAGGTAAAGGCTCACTCTCCCAATCTATGGAGAACTTCTTTTCCCTAGCCTCTGATAAGCTTACAAACTTCTTTTCCCGAAGGTTCTCATAATGTTCCTCTCTTATCCCTTCATAATCTTCACTGAGCTCATCAATATAATCGTCATACACAGTCTTGTCCATTAGGGATGAACACTATAAAGAAATGTACAGTACATGTAAAATTTAACTGTCATACCAGTCACATACAAATAGAGAATTTCTGTACCAAAAATGTTAAGTCAGAAATACACTATTCACAAAAGTATGGAAAAATTCTAGTTACATCTTAATTACTTGACAACCTAAAGAGATTCAAAGGTAGATTTTCTTTTAAAAATACATGCTATATTAACAATACTTCTTCCATGTTAAAATGAAAGAGATTGTTAATCTCTACTAGAAAATTAATCTACAAACTAAGATTCTGTAAACCATATACAGTAATTCCCATTGTATACAGTATAAGGGATTGTTAATCTCTACAGTACTAGAAAATTAATCCACAAACTCTGATTTTGTAAACTACATACTATATACAATTATCTCCATTATATATACTAACCACAACTACACTTTTGGATGCATCAACAACATGGACAACAGGATGCTTATATCGTGGAGCAATCTTTACTGCTGTGTGGGTTCTGGATGTTGTTGCTCCCCCAATCAAAAGAGGAACCTAAAACGAAAGAGAATTGCCGGACATTGTGAATAAAAACTTATGAGCAATGCAGAGTTGAATACCTGACACAGTGCAGGGAATAATTTTCTTTTGATGTATATTTTGAAAATTGGAAAATTGTGGACATTAAGAAATTATTATTTAAAAATACACATTACTTGACAACTTGAACTAAAAAAATACAGTTAGAAATGTAGTTGACTTGCTTGACACTTTGGTACTGCCACATTAAAATTTAAATTTTACTGCTACAAAAATATAGAAATTAACTTTGAAAACATTGATCAAGAAAGAATGAATAGACTGCATTCCTCCCATTATGAGCAATTACAGAAAACATCTGATAAATTGCCATTACTCTTGTACAGTATATATATTTCATACATGAAATATGAAACAACAGGCAATGACAATATACCCTAAATTTTTTTTTTTATTTTTTCATATCTGTCAGTTTGGAATTCAGACTCTTAGGCATTATAAGAAATATAGTTATGATATATAGAGTATAGTGAACACAAGGGGATGTGCATAGGTTATGTACTCTATATGTAGGCAAATAACTTATACAATTTATTATGACCTTTGATAAATAAAATTTGAACCTACTACCAAATTTTTTATCTGTGAAGTGGAGCTTTGAACCAGACTCCTGCACAATTAGAAGACCAATTGTACTGGGTAGTCTTTAAACAATATTTAGCTATATTTAGCAACATTTAGCAATTCACATCTAAATAACCTCACAGAACAGAAATTATGCATCAACGTTTTTCCCAATGACAAAGGCTGTTTTGATAGAAACCAGTTTGAAACTTGTAAGTGAAAGATAATCTTGTTAGTATATTTCCCTCTATATTTTTCTTTTCATATAAAGTCAAGTAACTTCTGTACATTTTTAATTCAACAGATATCCAAGGAAAAAACCACAATGCCCCAGTTCCATATAAAGTCAAGTAAGTTTTGTACATTTTTAATTCGTACATTTTTAATTCAACAGATATCCAAGGAAAAAGCACAATTCCCCAGTTGGAGTTCAGTTGTTGTCTTGGCATCCCAGTTCTCAGTTAGTGGCAAGGAAGAACTTCCCATTAAAGGTTAGTTTATACAGTAAAATAGCCTGTATTTTGTATAGCTGTTATGTAAAAACAAAACTTTCTTTTCAGTACTAGGTCTCTTATGATATTCAGTTCACTGCATATAAAGTGATTATGAACCCTTCACTCTTTCTGATCCACCACTGTGGATCAAGAAGTGAAATTGTTTAAAATTGAGGACAATCTGTATGCATTACTCCAAACAAGGTTTAGAGTAAATGTAAGGAAGGTTAGAGCTGTCTCAACAAAATTATTCTATGAGGATTCTCTACACAGATATAAGTAATTTTTCAGAACACAAATTTTGCTATACTTTAAACCAGTGTCTCAAAATAAATGACGACCGATTTTTTCAGCCAAAATCATCAGCACAAGAAGTTATCTTTGAGCTTCCTTATTAGTTCCAACTCTAGGCATGTACATTGTATCACTTTATCCCATTTCTGGGCAATCAAGGTTAATTATACTGTACTTTTAACGTGATTGGATAACGTCACAATACCTATACGCAGAAAATTAGTAAAGAGGAGAATTCATCACAAACATTTCTTTCATTTTTCTCTATCTGTACTTTTCTTCATCCTTCTCACAAAACTTTCCTCTTTCTCTCTTTTCTTATTCCTGTTGTCAATATCATTTGTCATAATAAAGCAAAATTTACTGTGTAGCAGAGATAAGAAACAAAATTTTGTTATCTTCGCTTCATTAACATTATAAAAATAGAATAACTAGCCAATTATTGTGTAAGACAGATGCAAAGTTCATACACACACTTGAATAACATGACGTTCATACTCACACTTAAATAACATGAATGAGTCCACTCACCTGCAGTCCTAATCTCTCCATTTCCTTAGCCACAAATATCATTTCGTCAAGGGATGGTGTTATAAGTCCGGAGAGTCCAATAATGTCTGCCTTTTCAGCAATAGCACACTCCAAAATCTTATCACAGGAACACATCACACCCAGATCTATAACTCGATAGTTATTGCATCCAAGAACAACACCCACAATATTTTTACCAATATCATGAACATCTCCTTTAACAGTTGCTAGAACAATTGTACCATTATACCTCTCACTTTCTGAGGCAATGCTCCCTGATTCTTTCATTTTCCTTTGTCGCTCCTCTTCCATAAAAGGAATTAAATACCCAACTGCCTTTTTCATTACTCGTGCCGATTTAATAACTTGAGGAAGGAACATTTTACCACTGCCAAAAAGGTCTCCGACGACACTCATACCGTTCATTAATGGGCCTTCAATAACATTTAATGGCCTAGGATATTTTTCGGCATTAGCTCTTGCCTCTTCTGTGTCCATTTCAATGAATTTATCTATGCCTTTCACAAGCGAATATTTTAACCGTTCCTCTACACTCTTTAACCGCCAGTCATCAACGAGATTATCACTCTTTGCTTGGGTGGTATTCTTTTCTGCGTAGGCCAGTAGCTTTTCTGTACCCTCTGGATCTGTGTTCCATAATAATGCTTCAGCAAGGTCTAGAAGTTCCCGCTCGATGTCATCATAGAGAGGTAAGCAGCCTGCATTCACAATACCCATGTCCATACCAGCTTTAATGGCATGATATAAAAATACTGAATGCATAGCTTCACGTATTGTTTCTTTCCCACGGAAAGAAAAGGAGAAATTACTCACACCTCCACTAACTCTTGCACCAGGACAAGTAGCCTGAAAATAAGCACATCAGTGCAGTTATATATCAACTGATAAACTGGAAATAAAATATCTGCTATTGTACTTCAGTACTCCTTATGAATGCAAAGTCATATGGGTCATAAAAGTCTGATTCAGTAACTACTTTTAACTACTAAAGGTATATATCATTTCAGTAAATGGCAAGAGTATATGAAAACAAAAAATCCTGCTTATCTCTGCAAGGCTAACATACTTCCCAAATACAACATGGTTCTCATTTAAGCTTAACATGAAAATTCTTTAAAAGAAATTTTAGGTTTCATTCAAACCAGTCTTAGATAGTTGTATTTTTTGGTCTGAAGTGGCTGACCACAACTCATATTTACATGGGAGGCAATTAACTCCACTGTTTTAGTAGAGAGAGAACTGCCATCCGTGAGAGCAATAAACTCACATTTATCACCTATCCCATTAATATAAATCCTCATTTCTGGAAATGAGAGCTCTGTGCCCAACCAGAAGGGAATGGAGGGGGGGGGGACTTTGGTATGTAAAGACATGTTTTCTTCTAAAATGCATATTTACATAAATTAAAACTATTGTCTTGGCTAGGCAGATATCTTCTGAGATTTAAGAGAACATGGAGCCAAAACTTTACAATTACAACACAATTATACTGTAATAGTAATTATTATACTAATAATGTTAGAAATTACAGCAGTGAAGAAACATTAACCACCTGAATAATTACATTTATACTGTGATATTTATTGCCAAATATTACATCCCATATTTCATGTTATAATTATAAGGAAACTATAATTACCTTTATAACTTTAGTAGCTTCTATAAAACTGATACCATAAGTATTGTGCTCTTCAATACCAGTAGCTATCGTTAATATGTTTGGATCGAAGATAATATCGTTGCAGTTGAATCCAACTTTTTCAGTAAGTAACTTGTAAGACCTCTGACATATCTTGATTTTATTTTCAGTGTCCACAGCCTGAAAAATAAAATATTAGAGATCATTAATCTTAAATGTGTCTGTACTGACGAGCGTCTTATTCATATAAAAATTTGTAAAATGTAAGTCAGTAATTCACTTCAGAAGTTTTATAACCACAGAGTTATAAAAAATTAGTATACTGTAAAGCACCTTACTGTAATATGTACAAAAAAGTATTGTGTAATTCTTAAGTAATGACAAATACTATGCCAAAACATTGAGATTACATCTGTCCCATAGCACACATCATGGATGGCTGTGAAAGGATGAAGTTCAAAATTAAAAGGTCCAGCTGGAACAGAAAAATTACTACATTCTATGCCAGCAGCAGCATTTTAGAGGGGGGGAGAATATTTCTGTTTACTTTGTGACATGCTGCTGAATTACTAAGCCAGAATCAGGGGGAGCATTAACAAATTCAGTAAGTATACAGCAAAAAGAGGTTGCTGAACCACTGGTAAATAAGAGTACTGTATACCATACACCATGGGTATACTTTATGATGGCAGTAATCAGCCATGATGTGCATTTTGACCGCAGTACTGTAATGCCCTTCATATGAAAATAAAAAATCCTGATGTCTGCTTTATTAAGCAGGCAGGTAAAATTCTTCTATAACTATAAAAGATATCTGCATGGTGGATAAAAAAAGCAAAAGTATAATAACTTTATGATTCATACTTTACAAACAAGACTTCATTCACTACAATACAGCACTTTTGCATTACAGAACACATAGGCATTCATCAACAAACCAAACAAATGAAAGATTGTCACCAAAAGTTTACTCACCTGACCCTTTTCATCAAAAGCCATGATAACCACTGCAGCACCATATTTTTTTATCTTACGAGCTTTTTTAAGAAAGTCATCTTCTCCTTCCTTTAAGGATATTGAGTTCACAATACATTTACCCTGGGTAACCTTTAAACCAGCTTCAATTACTTCAAAGTTGGAAGAATCTATGCAGATTGGGACCTGAAAATGTGTTTAAATATTTAGTGAAGAGTTCTTAATAACTTTCAATACAAAATCTTACTTCTGCATTTCTTGTAAATTTTTTCCCACTGTGTAAGTCAAACAGCAGTTTGTGCACTGTAATCTTATAAAACCTCCTTGGAATGTGACTAACATTTTCCCAGAAGAATTCCTTCTAAGGGAAAGATTGGCTTTGTAATGTTGGTTCTGCGACCAAAAGCAATGGAAACAGTGTCTTAGTACAGTTAGAGTGACACATATTAGGTGAATGAGTCACTATCCTGGAACTTTTCCATATTCTGTCTCTAAACCTCATGACTAAACACAGAAGAGTGGCAAGACTATATTTGTTAGAATCACGATAGCAAACCTGCAAATGCTAGGGATGATAGCACAGTGCAATACAGTACTAATTACCAATCTGTCATAATAATCTGCAATGAATTGACAAATCCTCAATAAGTACTAGATGCAAATAAATTTACTGAACATGTAAAAAAAAAAGGTATAAAAAACAAGCTGAAATGACTGGGCATGTAAAGAAATGTACATGCCTGATAAAAAAGGCTATACAGTGAACCCCCCTGTATTCGCCGGGGGGGGGGATGCGCAAACAAACCCCCCCCCCCCGTGAATAGCTAAAATCTGCGAATACTTAAAACCCCTCTAAAAACACTCAGAACTGCCCATTTTGATAGTTTAAACACAAGAAAAACCCTGTAAAAATGCTTATACCCGAGTATTTTAATAGTTTGATCACAAAAAGTGCATTTATTCATGAAAATTATATGAAAATACAGTAATTAGTGAATATTTCTCAGTGGAAAACACCGCGAATGGGCGAATTTTCCGCGAATGATGGCTAGATATGTTCCACAGAGAAACCCGCGAATGCGTGAATCCGCGAATCATGAGAACACGCACACGGGGGGTTTACTGTAAATGTTAATGCTCAAAAACAAAAAGGAAAAACTAAGTAACATATGTACTGTGCCAATATACGTACTTTACAGATATCAGGTTCTGTTGCTACTAAATTCAGAAAACGAGTCATTGCTGCCTTGCCGTCAAGCAACCCTTCATCCATATTTACGTCTAAAATTTGAGCTCCATTTTCCACCTGAAAGAAATTGATTATAATAATGACTGGAACGCACCAGTAATGATAATCAGAACATAGCATATAAGAAAATTTGGATAAAGTACATAAATAATTCAATCCAGATCCGTATCTGTCTAATATCTAGTATAATTAAAGTTAGTGATGTGGATTCAGTTTTCATTTGAGCTAGCTACTAATCTGAATGTCCCTCTGTACTTAATACTAATTGGTTTACTTTACCTTCATTACAACACTATGTGAATTTCATAGCTTCATAATTTGAAAGTTTCATGACTAATCCAGTTAAGGTATGAAATGACACCTTACCTGCATTTTTGCGATGGCAAGAGCTTCTTCATAATTTCCATTCTTTATTAAACGACAGAATTTTCTTGAGCCTGCCACATTGCATCTCTCACCTACAACAAATGCAAATTATTAAATGAAAATTAGAAAGCAAATATTGTAATCTTCCTTCTAAATTTTGCAATTACACTAGATTTAGTTGTGAGGATCCATTTCTAAAAGGTAATAAAATGTATTTGATTTGAACAATTACAGGTATAACCTTTTAATTAACTGAATGGTAAAGAAAAAAAGAAAAAAGAAGTCAGGTTAACATTTTTTTCATTTGCCAGAAGATATTAATTTTTATAGCAGTAAGTAATTGTTCACACTTCTGTGTCTGTTGTGAATTTGATCAGAGATTCAGTACTATAGTACTGTGCATGCAATATCTACAATACAGTATAAGCCTCTTGATATAGCTCCAAAGACAACTCATCAATGATACATTGACCAACTATCATTTCACAATGGCATTTGCCTCTGTCTTCACACCCTCCTGCTCGAATTTTTGTCAAAATTTCTGCATATCTCACAATTCAACCATCATTTCTCCACTTTATTTACATTATAAGGTACAGTATATTCATAATTATAAAGAGTAACAAATATAAATCACTATGATGCAAATGTTTCAAAACTTGATTTAGAGGCTTCGAAATGGAAAAGATGTAAATCACAAAGCAATAGAATTATGAAATTGCCTCAACTAAATTTATCGCTCTGTGCTCCAACAGAATTAGTCCATGAAGCAGTAAATAAATATATCTACTGTATAACAGAATGTTAAACTGTATAATAAGCAAAACATAGCTAAACCATCATTAAAAATGTTTATGCAAAAAATCTGCATTTTCTATTCCCAAACATGCAATGAGAACTTTCTTCTTGTCTTATCTGATCTTTAAGGAAACGAAAGCTTACTTATTATCTTTTTTGTTTTCCAAATGCAGAGTTCCAGTTTGAAAGATTGTACACCATTTCACACTTGAAAATGAATATGGAAAAAAATACAGTATATTTCACATAATTTAAAAGCCTCATTATTAGCAGGCAAGAAAACATACTGATTATCTTGCTTACTGAAACTGAAAACATTGCTTGCTATTTAACTTCGCACATACAATTAAAACTTCCATCGTCTAGTATTCTTTAAAGTTAATAATCATATCTCAGCAGACATGAAATTTCTGCCCTTTCTGAGAAGAGACATGGCTATGCTCAAAATTCCACTTTCTGTTAATAATATACTTTGCTCACTTTCTACAAACAACATACGTATACTGTCTTAAACTGTCATCAAGTCCATATAATTTAAGGCCAGTAAATTATCTACATACAGTACCATAGTATTGAATAATGTATTCAATTCACAACAGACTGAAAAGTTTAAAAAAATTACAGATGCTTTTATAAAATTTCTAGTCCATTTCTCTCTGCAAAGTTATGAAGAATTGCATTGCTATGAGACAATATTTGGGTTTTTAACTGAATAATTCATAAACTCTGTATGTCAACAGAACTCCTGCAGTCACTATCAGACCACTGAGTCAATCTCATCTTTCTCATAGGAGGAAAGGAGAGAAGAAAGGTTCAGTACAATATTTCTGTACCTATTACTGCATATTTATATGAAAACAAATATAAATAGCAATGCAATTCAATAAAAATGTTTTATATACTTAAAAAATATTAAAATAAAATATAAGGCAAGACCCATAAATAATAACATACCGATATTTACAAAATTTGTGTTGGTAGTGATCCGCGTAGGTTCCAAGCCACACAACAGCTGTGCTCCCTCATATAATTCCAGTGGAGGAACTCGCGGCTTGATTGTCGCTACAGTGTCAGCAATTGCTCTGAAATCATTTTACAGTTTTCTGTCAACACAAAAACTTCCTTTAAAAAATTCTTTCTCCATTATGTATAAACAAAAAGCAAGTGTATACACGACTTTACTTGTCATTTCCCAACGAAAATTATAAGCCAGGTACATCTAAGAAAATAATTATCATGTATTTAAGCAGACATTACAAGAGGCTTTGAGATGCTTTCATGTAACTGAACTTCATATCACTTATTAATTATTGATGTCACCATCAAAAACTCTAAATCATGAAACTATCATAAACTTTAATATAGCACCTGCCAAAACTAAATATGGTAGACTTAAAAATTCATGATGGCTTATAATTACATCCAAAGCTAACCGGTACTAAGGCTTGGGGCTACAAGTCAAACTACTGTACTGTACTGTATACTACCTAACTGATATTGCTTTCTTTTGGTGCCAATTTACAGCTCAACTTTACTTGCTTTGCTTCAAAATATTAATTTGATTATTAATACAGACAGACTTGGAGAGCAGTCAAAGGCGGGCTGCATGTCAGATGCCCTAAAAAGATCTGAATATTCTTTTTCTTTCATAAAGCTTTTCTCTTTCACATCGTATTTCTTGAATTTAATATTAGCAATCATGTCCAACAGATGTAATAATAGAACCTATGAAGAATCCTCATACTGGCACTTTACTCACTAATTTTGCAAGTGACAACTTTATACTTTTAAATATTAAGACCAGAAATAACCCATTAATATAAGATTCAGTATACCTTGGGAATGGCTTGAACTACTTGCTTCATTGGCACTATCATTGGTGAACTTCTTGAGTCAGCTGTATACGTACAATACTGTACAGTGCCTTAAGATTAAAGAGTACTGTGCAGTACTTAAAAAAAGATTTTGTGCAAACTACTCTCTCAGTGCTTTTAATCCCTCAACAGACATTTTTTATTTACCTTATATGATCAGGAGTAGTACCACAACAGCCTCCAACCACGTTAACCAGTCCATCCAAAGCGAATTCTTTAATATGATTTGCTGTAGTCTCTGGTGTTTCATCATACTCTCGAACGGTATTTGGTAGGCCAGCATTGGGGTAACATATCACGAAAGATTTTGTATTCAAGCCAATATTTTCAATAAATGGACGCATCTCTACAGCTCCAAGGGCACAGTTCAAACCGATGCTGAAATAACAGAAAGAAAATCAATAGCCTCTTGACACATAAGACATTTTGAACTGACTGTTCATGAATGTTTGAAAAAACAAGAGGCAACAAAATTATACCTAAACACCTACAAAAAAATTAACAGATCTTCCTCAGTATAGTCATCCTTCAGAAGTTTTATTAGCACGTGTTTGAAGTCTAAAAATTTCAGTGTGGAAACTTGGATTGAGTTTCTAACTGCTAATAAAGCAATGTATGCATATTTTATTGAAATGTAAACTTTGTACTGTACACAAAGTAAACTCCAATAAAGAATGCTAAATAGCATCCATTGCCAGCTAAATAATCCTCAGACCCCATCATACTGAGATAGTTGAGTAACTATCTTACCACCTCCCAAATTCTTGATAGCAAACATTGTTAATTTTAATGTTATTGCAATATTTTCCCTTTGTGATGTTTCATGAGTAATGAGTTTTTTCACTCTTTAGTGCAAATTTCACCTCAATTCTCATCTTGTCAAGGTCTTTATCTATTTTAGCTATCATTTTTTTCTGTTTTCCTGGCTCTTCCGCTGGTCATCATCCTGAATTGGTAGTTACTGCACCAGATAAATTGCAGTCGATTAATCCAAATTTATTTCTGTTCGTGAGAAACGGCTCCTTTTCATTTTCCATCATGTACTCAAACATCTTCCATCTTTGAGAATAAATGTGTGAATTGCTCCTAAAAAAAGGTGCCTGGGTATGAAACATGAATATAAACCTCACCTTTTGGTATGAAAAGTAAACAAATAATTACTCCATATTAAAAGAACAAAAGAGGAACTGCAGTATAACCATAATACCAAGCTCACATGTATTCATAGTTAAAAAACAAACTTACCACATAGGCTGTGCATGAGAAATGCTGATAACAAAAGCATCTCCTGTCTGACCAGAAAGAGTTCTTCCAGACTTGTCAACTATGGTACCTGACACCTGAAAAGTATTTAAATGTTACCCCTTTGCATCAAGATAACTAACAGTATAGGGAATGAATTACACAATATTGTGCAATTTTCTTCTCATTCATGCATAGTAAGAGCAATGGACTTTGTTTATAATAATGTTGTCAAAGCATAAAACCTTATACAGTAGTTAAAATACTGATTAGTTTAAAAAAAATAAAAGCAAAGAGAAATTCTTTACCTCCACACATTGATACTTGGGTATGAGTGAAAAATATGATGGCTTTGAAATTACAATAACAAGCAAGGCATTCTGAAGTCCTGAATGGGTGACAGAAGTTGAAAGCCATTGATATAAAATATCTAGAAAAAGACAAACCAACCTCAAATTTGACAACTACTTACAAAAACAGGTACTGGGTCATAGTCCTCTTCAAACAAAGTCTGAATGGCAAATAGGGCAGCCTTGGAATTTGCAGTGTCAAAAATGGTTTCAACTAGAAGAATATCAACACCTCCATCTAGAAGGCCCTTTGCTTGCTCAGAGTATGCTTGGACTAATTCATCAAAAGCTATAAAGGAAATGAAAAATGTTAATTTTTCAATATACTTTTGTTATGTATAGCCTGTATAATCTAGATGATACTGCACTTTAAAATTGTTTATATACAGTATACTGAATATTTTCAGTGACTTTATCAAGATGCAAACATTTTCTGCATGATATCATCAGAACCAAATGATTCTCCAGGTACTTACTAATATTTCTGAAATCAGGCCGTTCGACGGAAGGAGATATAGACAGAGTTCGATTTGTTGGTCCCATAGCTCCTGCAACATAGCGCTGTTTACCTGTAACTTGCGTCACTTCATCTGCAGCACGTCTTGCAAGACGAGCTGATTCCAGGTTCAACCTAAAGAATATGAGTAACAGGTTACACACAAGTGCGTAATAGTTTATAATTCGTGCAACGTAAGCCAGAACAGTTCTTTGCGCAGTACTGTATATGGAATTATGCTACAACAAGAACATTGAATACTTAAAGCAATACTGTACCTGTAACAAATATGCTGGAGATGATAATCAGCTTGAGCAACCCATGTTCCACTGAATGTGTTGGTCTCTATTATATCAGCACCAGCTTCAAGGTATTCCTAATATAAAATGATAAAATAGACAAGTTGTATAAAATAATGGAAGAAAGTACAGTATATGTTAAATAAACAAGAAAAATGCAACATTAGATTAGTAGGAAGACTGCTTAAGATATACACTAATGGGTTTGATGGCATAGTTTTATTGAGTGCAACATTTTATGAAATGCAATGAAGTTTGTAATACAATATTAGCATGCAGAAATTTAGTCTTACCCAATCATCCAACAAGTTTCAATATATGTGATTGGCAAGCTAATAAAAGTTATTCCCAAAAGAAATCACCAGATATGTATAAAAGAGACATTTATTTTAATTGCAGCTTGATGATAACAGAGGGATTACCCTTGGCAAAATACAGTATGTAATTACCTTGTGAATCTCAAGAATAACCTGAGGTCGTGTTAAGGATAACAGATCATTGTTTCCTTTCAAATTACATTCATGGTCTCTAAATTCTTCTCCACGGTAATCATCCTCCTCCAGTTTGTGGCGCTGAATCATAGTTCCCATTGCCCCATCAATGACGAGAATACGCTGGCGAAGGGCATCGTGGATCTCCTCTGCCCTCCCTGCATTAGAAGGGAAAAAGATAAAGGAAGTACAATTGTCTGCTGGTGATATTTCAGATTAAATGACTGACAAGCTTGGTGTACGAATTACAAAACTCCATATTGTACTTTAATTGTAACTATTGTAATGAAAATATATAAAAAAAACAAGTTTCCTAACATTAAAATCCCCTTGTTGTATTAGCTCACACTTTCGAAGGCACCCCCTTGAGCCCATAGGGAGCTTTCACTTCAGTGTGACTAGCATGGCACACTGCAAAGATTGGTAATACTATCCCCTTTACTTTTAAGCATAACTTTCTCAACTTAAAAAAGCACATCTAGACAACTCACTAGGGTAAGAGGAATAATCCATGGCTATATTGGCATTCCAACCATTAGCTTTCCTTTGTAATAACCTGTTGTGGTGAACACATGAATTTTGGCCTACAAAGTGAGTGCAGAAAACCTTTTCAAGGGATGATATTTGTATTGTGAGCCATACTGGGCGCAACATGTGGATGGGTAGGAGGGGTATGAGTTTGTTGGTAATTCAGCATGCTGTTGACAAAAGGAAATAACATAGTAAACATATGTGTTTGACTAAATACAGTACATCATGCGTAATTACAATTCAGCATTTTAACGAGATGCTTCCCAATTTCTAAATTTCAGATCCCCTATAGCTACAGTGAAAGTAAAATTGACAGTACAAAATGTAACAAGCAATATGATCATCACAAAAAGGTTATGTAATGCTTCAGTATATTGTGGTGTACTATGTTAAAACAGTCCAGTAGCTTTAACAGGTAGCGCATGTTGTTTGTGTGCAATTCAATGGCCCTCCATATAATTATACCCCAGTACAATATTTACCACAAAGGCATTCTAGGTTTCACTTGGTTAAGTTCTTCATGAAATTCAGTGTTGATAGAAAACACTACTGTACAGGTTTCTTCCAAATCACCCAGTACACTTTATTATTTTAACTAGCCTTGGGATCCAGATTTCTTGTTCCCAACAAAGCCAACTGTGTAATCTCATTTTATTAATTTACATTCAGTAATCATATATTAGCCTTTCTATCATGCTGTGTTCACTATATTGTACATATTAAACCAGATTACTGTACATTAATTCAACTTCCTCTGACTTTAATTTTCTTTCACCTTCCATTAACACTAACAACCTAAAGAGTACATTTCTCTGTCTCAACATTCTTCAAACAACCTCTCCCCCATCTTCCAATGGAGTCAGCTGCATTAAATTTTACAGTTTGCAAAATTATCCCAACAGCTAACCTTTTCACATTATAAACCACAATAACACTTCCCTGAGACGCTCAAAAATGGACCCTCATAAGTCTAAGATCCAGGTGATGGCCCATTCCAGAGGAACTTTTCCATGTAAGGTTCCATTTCCATAGAAAATTCATAGGTACAATACCCCAAGAGAAATTTGAATGGTCAAGTAGGTGTGTAATTTTAAATGTTAAACAGCCTAGCCTAGAGTTTTTCTAATAGTTTTAGACTGGACTATTATGACTTTGGCAAGGAAGGATCATTGCACTTGGATGTGCTTAGGTCTGTGAAATAGGGGTTTTCTGTTAGTTGTGTACCTGCTAGCTCTAAGAATAATGGGGCCATGGGAGGGGGCAACCAAAATCTCAGGCTTAGGGTAGGTTTGTGAAAGATACGTAGAGAACAACAAGTAAACAAGGTATGTGAGCAAAGAAACAAATACTTTGTATGATTTATGCAGCATAAGTCACTTTTGGTGAGGGGGAGAGTAGTAATCAGTAGGCCCAGGTCCATAGGCAAGGTTAAAAAGATTCGCACTCACTTTTTTTTTTTTTTTTTTTTTTGACAGGGCCATATGCCTTGTGGGAGGAAGGGGGAGAGGTTATGGGGGGGGGGGGGTTATCGATCAGATGGAACCTGGCCCTCTAGGTTAGGTTGCATCCCTATTTTTCACTAATTTTTGCATTCCCCAACTCAAAAACCTCAGCTTCCCACTGAGGTTCCCCATTATTGTTAAACTTTAGACTTTAGAGTGTGCATAATGATTTAACCAAACTTATGTCATTTGTCAAAACCACATCAAAAACTATTGAGAAGATCTGAATCATCAGATGATAAAGTAATATCAGCCTAGCATACCGTAAGACAGCCTAGACATCCTACAAAAAGCCATTAAAGATCAAATAGGTTAGTTCCACTTCCCCTTAATCTGGATTAGGAGGAGCAAGAAAATGAATCTGCTATATTTCTAGCTGTACTACGCAATTAATTTGGAATACTGCAAGCTCCCACAGAAGAACTTGCCCAATTGTGGGTTAAATGATCAGTTTGCATCAACTGCACATCCCTTAAAGCATACCCTAGGTCATGTTGAAGGGGGGTGGTTAGGGGTGGAGGAAGACTTCTCAGTAAGGTGGGACCTGGCCATCTACGTTACACTGCACCCTTATATTTTACTTTTTTTTTTTTATTTCCAACTCAGGAACATTGGCTCCCCCATTATTGTTAAACTCAGGGGTGTGCATAATGATTTAACTAGAAATTATGACAGATACGAATGTCACTTGTCAAAACCACATCAAAAATTTCTACAGAAGCTAAATTTTATAGTTCCACTTGTATTGATTTAGGCTACCTCAGATATCCTAGGAAAGCTACAGTAGAATGGGTTAGGTTAGGCTTCACTTCCCCTTCACCCTTTTGAATTAGGATACAAAAGAACATGAGTTTGCTGAATTTTAAACTCTTCCACAAAAATAATTTAGGCTTCCATAGACTCCCCCCCCCCCAAAACAAAAAAAGGTCCAGCCCCGTTGAGGGTTAATTGCATATTGCTTTCATGCTAGCCTAACCTAGTACAGATCTAACCTAGCTTGCTGCGGATAGTTGAAAGCCTGACCTCACTGACCCCAAAAGTCTCAAAATAATTACCCGACATCCTTGCAGTTCGTTTAGGACGGGTCATTTTGACAGGTTATATCACACACGAAGCTTCACACATAAACGCGATCTGACACATGTTCATCAGCAGTGGCTACGTTCACTACTCGAGAGACTTTCAAATGACAGAAGTTGCGTATTTATATCTGCAGTCGGCGCGTCCGAATCGTGTGACTGACTTCGGACTGTGAAAGTTACAGACATTACGTAATGAAACAGTTATGTGATGCTCAAAGTATCGTATTGATTTAATTTATATTGTTCTTTATGACGAGTATTATTCGTTACATGCACTTAATGTTAATAAGGATAACAACATTAAGTAAGAAGTGAGGGTACCACATCGGCACATTCCTCACACGTGAACAACAGCTGATTACAACCCAAACTACTACGATGTCTGCACTGCCACACACACGATGAATGGGCAAAATTTTCCTGTGCTAAGGGAAAGCAACGTGGCAAAAGAAAAGTACAAGCTTTCCCTGAAGAAAGTTTGACTATTTTTTAATTATTAAAGTATATATCAAGTGAAGATAGCTGCAACAAACCACTTCGTTTCCCATTGAGGAATGGACGATAACTTCAGCAGTCTCCAAAAAGTTCCATTGATCAGTAATGTAATGTTTGCCCATTGAAAGACTTGAGATAAAATGATTTACTGATAAAATGAACAGGTCCTCAGAATTGTCAAGTTTGGTACATAGGGCAAGTGTATACGGGGTATATTTTTTTTTTATTTGCGCGATGTAACTGTCATTTCTCCAAAAGCCGAGCTAGACTGGTTGATAATTTTAAAATGAAAATAAAATGTTTAGGGTAAGAAATTTTCCGCTTCAGAATAGGGGAGAAATAAATATCAATTTTGGAATGGAGCTCTTCAAAAGCAACGCAGCTTGGAGAGAAGGATTCAAGGTTACGGGACAGACGACGAAGCAATCGAGTGCTTTCAGACGAAGGTCGTCACTCCTAAGGCCTACAAGAAGTTGGTGTTACAGTTACCATCGAAAACTAACCCTATAGCACTAAACCTTTCTTAAATAATCTGACTGTAGAAATCAAACGACAGATAACAGTTTATCAGATGGCACTATGCGGGTGTTATGGCAAGTGTTAGCAACAAGTTCTATTTTTACTGTGTGCAATTTTTTTAAAAGTGAGTGGTAATTATCTGTGAGTTATATGTCATACATATAAAGCACTAGGTCTGGTTCAGCCACGCCTATGATATGTATGTCATGAACAGACTGCCAAAGACGTGTCACTGTTCATTCCTGCTATCTGCTGACGTCTCGTGAAATTGGGTGTATCTATTTTATTTTCTATTCTTTTATATTTATTTTTTATTTGTTTATCTCCGTTTCCTAAAACTTTCCTCTCTACAGGCTGATTCCCCGTTGGAGCTCTCTTGGGTTTATAGTCTTTTGACTTTGTCCACAAGGGATTTCGGCTGACTATTTAAAGATGTCACGTTCATTTCCGTAATATTCATCGTATAAAAATCATTTGTCCTGTTCCATTCAAATCTAAATAACTTATCATGAGCAAAGCATTAATCCCGGTCAGCTCTTCGTTGGGCGAGTCTGTAGAGCTGTGGACTAGCATTCGCTAGGCCCGAGTTCGAGTCTCCGGCTGGCTGATGAAGAGTTAGAGGAATTTACTTCTGTTGGTAGAAATTCATTTCTCGCTAAAATGTGGTTCGGATTCCACAATAAGTTGTAGGTGCCGTTGCTAAGTAACCAGTTGGTTCTTAGCCACGATAAAACAAGTCTAATCCTTCGGGCCAGCCCTAGGAGAGCTGTTAATCAGCTCAGTGGTCTGGTAAAACTAAGGTATACTTAAAAGTTTTAATCCCGGTCTGTTCTCGAGCCGTATATGCTGTCAGCAATAATTATAACGGCCCACACACATTTTTTGTTTACGAATGCATGGCGCAGCCAGCAAAGACAACGATTTGTCAGTGTTCACAGCATTCGACGCACAGCTAAATGGCTTCATTTCTGTTCACTTTCTTCAAGACAGCGAGGGTACAGAGAGAGAGAGAGAGAGGTCACTGCAAGAAATTCGTTTCCCGTTGTATCCACCTTTGCGGCGTTTTCAGTACAAGTCCGTCGGGGATGACCGTAAAAACATAAACAAAAGACTGTAAATATCATAAAGATAATGACCACAAAGAAATATTGGTCCTAGATAACGACCCCCGGACTTTGCTTGGGGTCACTATCTAGGAAAGATCCCTCGCTTGCAGTTCTTTGTCCTCTTCTTTACTTTTATCCGAAACAGACTTTATCTCTACAGTTATGGAGGTGTTGAATCATTCCTCCCTATCCGGCTCATATTTATATTGTTCCTAAGTATACCTTAGTTTTACCAGACCACTGAGCTGATTAACAGCTCTCCTAGGGCTGGCCCGAAGGATTAGACTTATTTTACGTGGCCAAGAACCAATTGGTTACTTAGCAACGGGACCTACAGCTTATTGTGGAATCCGAACCACATACATCGTCTTAACTTGATTGAATGCAAGATTCTAAAACAGTAGTTAATTGCGTGTGTATGCTTTTTAGCTTTCTGAAAAGAAAACTATTGTGCCGGCTTTGTCTGTCCGTCCGCACTTTTCTGTCCGCCCTCAGTGCTTAAAAACTACTGAGGCTAGAGGGCTGCAAATTGCTATGTTGGTCATCCACCCTCCAATCATCAAATATACCAAATTGCAGCCCTCTGGCCTTAGTAGTTTTTATTTTATTTAATGTTAAAGTTAGCCATAATCGTGCGTCTGGCAACGATTTAGGCCGGGCCACCACCGGGCCTTGGTTAAAGTTTCATGGACCACGTCTCACGCAGCATTATACCGAGACCACCGAAAGATAGATCTATTTTCGGTGGCCTTGATTATTCGATGTAGAAAAACTCGATTGCGCCAAAGAAACTTCGGAGCATTTTTTACTTTATTTTTTATTAAGGCACTGTCGAACTTCCCAGTTCCAGGTGTGTTTTATTCCTCACACCGCTGGACTGTGGACCCTCAAAAGTTCAAACCAAGATGCAATGCATTACTACCCTAAAACAATTCACCATATATTTTACCCATTTGTTTATCTTTCTTGTTCTATGTTTATTGATGTATTTTGTTTCATTTCTAATAACTGATCTCTTCTTTCTGTATTTTTTTTTTCTGTAACTTCTTTCAAAGAACGACATATTCTTTGGAAGCTTGAATTTCAAGTCAGTAGCCCATATGTACGCTTGTTCCATATGAATAGGGATCATGTGCTGAATAATAATAATAATAATAATAATAATAATAATAATAATAAATGAAAGACTGTTCATTTTAATATTTATTAGAATAAGACACAGATGCAAACTACAAAAGAGAAGAGCGTACAAAATAGAAAAGTCGGCGCTACCGCAAAATCGGCGTTTTCTGAAGTAGGTGACATTATAAAGTCGGCGCTATCCTGAAGTCGGCGCTATCGTGAAATCTGCGCTATCCTGAAGCAACGTCCTTCGAACAAACTCTTCTGTCTTCAGTACACTCCTGAAGGACCTTCGTCCTGAAACAAAGTATAAACAAACTAGGTGCTGTCTTGAAAAGGCGCGCTATCAAATGGGAGTCGACGACGCTAGGGAGTTTCAAGTATATACTGACTCTGGTCGACGATATCCCGAAGTCGGCGCTATCGCAAAGGATTGACCCCTCGGAGGACGGTGCCCCACACTTCGGCGGACACGAAGAAGGCGTCGACGCCTTTGGTGCCGAGGTATTTATAGCCCCTCTCCTCCATGTAGCGGATGAGGTGGTTCACGTCCTCAGGGATTTTGAGCTTGTTAACTTCCACGTCAATTACGTGGATCGTCAGTTTGTCCCATGGTATCGTCTTCAGTACCTGAAAAAATAACAACATTTCAGGGTTTTATCTATAGACCTCTCTCTCTCTCTCTCTCTCTCTCTCTCTCTCTCTCTCTCTCTCTCATATATATTTATAGCCAGAAGAGAGTGTTAAAAGGCACAAGTACCAAGCGCTTTCGTGGATGTAATATATACGCTTCTTCAGGGTACAGTGTGCCCTGAAGAAGCGTATATATACAACACGAAAGCACTTGGTACTTGTGCCTTTTTTATATTTCCTTTTGGCTCTTGCAGTATATTTAGTCACGTGATCTTTACGATGGTATAGCATATATATATATATATATATATATATATATATATATATATATATATATATATATATATATATATATATATATATACATACATACATATATACAGTATATTATTGTTATTTTACGAGAAAGAGGATCATTCTTGCTCGTGTGAATGTATCCCAGAGAACTGACGGATTTGTCATTTAAATACCGCAATTAAGTTTTTTTTTTTTTTTTTTCGGGGGGGGGTATTCCAGTGAACCAGTGGTGCTATTCATTTCTTTTGAACCTTTGTACCTTCCCTTTAAAGGACGTTTCATCCTTAAATCCTGAACGGATTAAGTGAAAAAAAATTTAGTTTTTTTTGTGTGTGTGTATTCCAGTGAGGCAGTGGTACTATTCATTTTTTTAAAATCTCTCTACCTTCCCTTTAAAGGACGTTTCATCTCTCAGTCCTTAACTGATACAGACCTTCATCTCAGATCCTTCGATATCTAGGGACATGTAGTCGATGACGGAGACGTTGAGTGCCAGGAGGATCGAAAACAGCGGGACAGTTTTGACGGTGACTGTGGTGGCACCAGTGCCACTTCCGGACTTTATTTTACTCAGCAATCCGCTTGGTCCAGCGATCCTGGGGTGCGTCAGATAGAGTTCAGATAGTTGTTATTATTATTATTATTATTTGATGGGAGTAGACCCTCTTTCAGTTATGTTAAAGAGAATGGCAGCATCTGTGAAATTGATTTTGGATATGGTCTTCTCAATTCGTCTTATTATTTTTTCTCATCAGGGCTGATACTTGCTGATAACTGCCCGACGTTCATGCCCAGACTATGAACATCGGTCCGTTATTAGCAAGTATCAGCCCTGATGAGAAGATAATAATAAGAAGGATTGAGAAGACCATATATAAAATCAATTCAGCTGATGCTGCCATTCTCTTTAACAAAATATTATTATTATTATTATTATTATTATTATTATTATTATTATTATTATTATTATTATTATTATTACAAAATAAATGCAGCTGAAGCAGCAATAATATTCAATAAAACCTGTTTAAAAGAGGGTCTGATGCCAAATTACATTATTATTATTATTATTATTATTATTATTATTATTATTATTATTATTATTATTATTCAGAAGACTTCCCAATTCTTAAGGAATAAGTCCACAGGGCCATTGACATGAAATTCAAGCTCCCAAAGAATACTTTGTTCACTTGAAAGTAACAAAAGGTAATAGCAAATACAGACAGAAGGGATCAGTTATTAGCAAAGAAAAATATACATTTAACAAATGATAAATAAATAGACGAAAATGTAAGGAAATTATCAATTACAAGGAGAATTGCTGTAGAGTAGTTAGCGGAAACACCAGCTTACAAATCATCATTAAAATAAATGTCAGCCCTTTTCTTCTGCATAGCAAAGTCCATTTTGAATTCCGACGTTTCATGTAATTCCGCAGCGAATTCTGACAAGTTTATAGTTATAAGTTAAAGTTTGGGGGTCTCAGTCCACCCCACGTGCTATCTATTGCCTCTCGGGCGGACTTCAGCCGGGTAACCCGCCCCCCGCAACCATGTCGTCACTCATGGCAGTAACCATCCGGTAGACCAAGATCTTGCGGTAGATAGTCTCACTCTCCGCCCCTTGACGGGGAGCGAACGCTGGTCCCCGAGATTGAGTATATGCAATGGAGACCATACAGGTTATGAATTAATACCGTAGGCTAATCTCTGAGATAAATATATCAAGGGATTCCCGTTCTCTACATTTTTAAGTGCCCTTAGAAATCCCCAGAGATATTATTTTGTCAGCGAGACGGAAAAATGCGAGTGAACCGTAAATATGTAGTCACCTGTGACTGCACTGCTGTAAAAATAATAATGACGTCTATGGTAGTGATAGTGAAAATGTTGATAACAATAATAGTGATAATGATGATTATGGTGTCATCATCTTCAACATTGTTGTTGGATTTTTTAAAAATAAGTTTGGAATGATTTACATAGATTTATAAAAAAAAAATCTGCTATGTATTTATCGACGAGAATCTACCTTAGACCAATCATTGTGAAATGCAGAGAAAAGTGCAAGAAATTCACAAATTGCTTATTTTTTTTTTTTTAGACGATTTCTCAACTTTAATGAAAGGCAACTGGTGTGATTTCGTAATTGCTATCAGCTGCAGTGACGTCAAAAGCGAAAGTTTAGCCTGCCGAATGTAAAAAAAAAAAAAATCGTTATTATCGTCAACTACAGAAATATAGCGATGACTCATATACTGAAGAGATAAAGCCCTTTCTTCAGATTACCTTGAATTCATCAATGTCTGTCTCTCTCGGTCTCATCTCATTCGAGGTTGTCAAGGCCAGTCTCTTGATTATTTAACCGATATATATATATATATATATATATATATATATATATATATATATATATATATATATATATATATATATATATATATATATATATATATATATATATATATATATATATACATACATACACACACGTCAAATGCAAGGGCCGGTATGATAGACTCTCCGAAGTTTTTATGTACATTTATATATGTGTATATATATATATGTGTGTGTGTGTATGTGTATTTCAAATGCAGAGGCTTAATATGATGGGCTGCCCAAATCTTGCATGTGTCTCCAGCCGGAAGAAAATAAGAAAATGGATGAGAAGTGATGCTAAAAGAGAAAAATACAAAAAGCAAATGTTTATTACATGATAAATTAGTGAAATATTTTTGAATATGAGAGAGAGAGAGAGAGAGAGAGAGAGAGAGAGAGAGAGAGAGAGACGCATCTCCAGCCTGAAGAAAATAAGAAAATAGACGAGAAGCGGTGCTGAACGAGAAAAATAAAAAAGCAAATGTTTATTACATGATTAATCTGTGAAATACTTTGGAATGAGAGAGAGAGAGAGACCAAGGAAACGTTTAATAGGGAGATTAAACTCCATATTCTGTCACAAGTTATACCACATCATCAAAAATGTAAGGTGTGCGGTTAGTGAGCTTTGGTCAAATCGCATGCATTCATACTTGGTGTGTGTGTGTGTGTGTGTGTGTGTTTCCGTGTAGGTGTATATTTAAAATCTACTGGCTACATAAATTAAGAGCTGAATAAATTGAGGCTACCACCTGGGTGCTGAACTCTTGAATAGCTGCGAAGCAAGGAAGAACGTGCGCCACATTTTGTAATATTTTCCAAAGAGCCTGTTGAAGGAGCGGAATTCCTCTGATATAGTAAATATTATTAATTTTGTATGCACTCGTAAAAGGGTATGTATAGTGCGCGTGTTTGTATGTGCGCATGCGTGTTTTTGGACACCCAATCGTTAACCCGTCAAGAGCCTGTTTTAGCTTACCTCATCTGCGTCTTGGATGCCCTTTGGTTGAGCGAAAGGGCGCAGTTGATTGTGTGCGCTTTCCTTCCCTTAACTTGCAACAGCTTGTACGTCGCCGGGTTGGGTTCTATTAGCAAGCCCGTCCATCCAAGCTCTCTCTCAAAATAAAGGGAATTGCTGAAGGTTTCCCCATCCACGGCCCCAGCTTCGAGAAAGAAGCCGTTTCTCTGAAGAAAATAAAAAAAAATCTACATCTTAACTCCTGCATACTGTCATTTTTTTTTTCTTGATAAGCTCTCCACTGGAATCCTTGAAGTCCAAACGGAATGACTGAAGGAATTCGCCTTCACTTACACAAATCTCTCTGCCCTCTGACCAGCGAGGGTTCAAATCTCAACGGAAGGACAATTTCTCCACTCATTTCCTTTAGGACTTCAATGTTTTTAGTAGAAAGCATATAATAGAATATTATGAAATGGAAGTCGAGAGGTCATTATGACAAATAAATTGACAGAATTGAAAAACATAGACTTATATTACCTCTATCTGTTTTTATAGTGATATTATTTGATATTAACAGGCAGGAGGTTAGTGATAATAATACAGAATAATTAGTTTGGAGTTTTGTTACCTGGAATATCAATGGTTTTCTTTTTATTCCTCCAGGTTTTGTTTAAAAAAAAGCCATAATACTCTATCACTGGTTATCATCCCATTGAACTGCCGGAGGGGGGTTAGTGCTGTCAGTGCACCTCATGCGGTGCCCTGTAGGCGTTACTTAAGGTTCTTTGAAGCGTGCCTTCGGCCCGTAGATGCAACCCCTTTCGTTCCTTTTACTGTATCTCCTTTCATATTCGCTTTCTTCCATCTTACTTTCCACCATCTCCTAACAACTGATTCATAGTGCAACTGCTTTGAGGTTTTCCTCCTGTTACACCTTTCAATCTTTTACTGTCAATTTCCGTTTCAGCGCTGAATGACCTCATTGGTCCCAGTGCCTGGGAGGTGGGGTTCTTAACAGGAATTAAGGCGTTGTTTGCCAGAGGGAAAGTAGTAATATTGATAATAATGATAATATAAAAAAGAGCAAGGAGATGAGAAGAAATTTATTTCTGTATCCTTGCTCGATCCAAGCGACCAATTGGCAATCGCATGCTCTCTCTCTCTCTCTCTCTCTCTCTCTCTCTCTCTCTCTCTCTCTCTCTCTCTCTCTCTCTCTCTCTCTCTCTCTCTCTCTCTCACACACACACCTTTCCTTTAAGAATCAGGCTATTCTTCTCTCTCTCTCTCTCCTTTCCTTTAAGGATCAGGCTATTCTTCTCTCTCTCTCTCTCTCTCTCTCTCTCTCTCTCTCACCTTTCCTTTAACGATCAGGGTATCGACGATTTGTCCTTGGCTGTACTCAGAGAAATGTTTTTTTGCCGGTTCCCTTAGGTTGTACGGTACCTTGGAAGGCGGATGGAGCATTTTTCTACGAATATAATCGACCAGCTTTGGACTGTCCATTGGGTTGCCCTGGGGAAAATCATATTATTATTATTATTATTATTATTATATTATTATTTATTATTAATTATTATTATATTATTATTATTATTATTATTATTATTATTATTATTATTATTATTATTATTATTATTATATTATTATTATTATTAGAAGGAAGTAGACAGCTCTGTCTTAAACTAGGCCTGCATAATTAGGGTTAATTATTATCGAGCCTTCTCAGTTTTCCTTATAATTCTTTTCTTTTCCACGTCAATATGGGGCAGTAATGGGCGGAGGTCCGTATTTCTCTGCCAATATATTAGCGTTGGCCAATTACCGTCCAGTGTTGACATGGAAGGGAAAAATATTACGAGGAAAATTGAGAAGATGCAATATAAAATTTACTCAAATAATGAAGCTGGCATATTGAACAGGGTTTATTATTATTATTATTATTATTATTATTATTATTATTATTATTATTATTATTATTATTATTATTATTGTCTGACTCTAATGCCTGGTTGCTAGGTGGAAATGAGGAATGTGGGGAATATCGAAGAGAATGTTTGAAGAGTGGAATATTCCCGCTTCAACCGCTATGTTAAGAATGGAATTTCTTTATCAAAAATAATATGTACACAATTGACCAGAAAGTGTCGTACTTTTAATTTTCATATTTCGTGATGCAATGAAGTGTCTTCGGTGTTGGACGCACCCTGTTTTGAATAGTTATACGATTTTTTGATAAATGATTTACAATATGCTGTTGGAAATTGTTCATGTAGGTTGGGAATTAGTATTTCACCGCGAAAACCACGCTGAATCTTCACCGTTATTCAACAAAAGCTGATCATTTGGAGGGGGTACCCCTCCCCTCCCCTAGTAATTGTCTGTGCCAAATTTTATCAAAATCCGCTCGTTTGCTTTTGAAATATTTCGATGCAACTCAGGCACACACTTCTGTTTTCGAATTGTTTCGTTAAAACTTTGACACTTCAGTACAGAAAAGAGGATATCGAGATTAATACGTTTGTATAGGTTGCTATTTCTGGCGATGAATTATCATTATTATGAACGTAGATGTTACCACTGGTTAATACTGATTAAGCGCCTGTGGTTAGTTAACAGTTATCTTGGTGGAGGTCATTCCCAAATATATTTAACTTGGTGGAGGTCGTTCCCCAAATATATTTATCCTGGTGGAGGTCTTCCCCAACTATACTTATCATACAGCTGTTTGCGAAATTAAATTGCACATTTGTTTATTTATGCAATTTACTTATCAGTATTATCTTTCATATCAACGATGTGTTGTGGGGGATGTTTCTCATATTTGTACAAGCCAGTGAATCGTGTTATCATGCACGTTGAATGAAGACTATTTATAATAGCCTAAAGTTTTGATTGGTCCTGTTACTATGACTGAATGAAGGCGATTTTTTTTCGTTTATTTATAGATATTTTTGGAATAAGATATCCCATATGAGTTGTAGGAGATATTTTTCAACTATTTTTTACACGTGGCTGCCTCATTGTTTATGCCGAAAAAAATTATGAGAAGAAATATATGGGATTTCCTAATCGAATACAAGACCAGAATGTCATAATTCTTGTTTTTAATGTGTACAGGCATCTTATTTTTAGAGTGTTTTATTTCAGTTGTGATCAGTAATAACTATACATTAACAATTCTTACCACTAGTTCTTCGTAAGAGGCAGCTGGCGGTTCCGCAACGGAATCGTCTGTAAAAAAAAAAAAAAAAAAAAAGATTAACGAAAATAACGAGTGACATTTTCGTAGGTTTTTTAAGCTTACTGCTATAGTGTGCAGTTTTTTTTCTTGCTATTTATCTAATTTTCCGCAGGATTGCAATTACTATTTTTACTTTAGTTCTCCCTTATATTGCACCACATATGTTTCGCCATCGTCAGTTTGTGTGTGCATGTGTGTGTGTGCTTGTTTCTAAAATATCTTGAGAACATATTGATGAGTTGTTGCTTGCGAAATGGTCGTCCATTACTTGTAATCGTTATTATTAGCACACCATAAGTAGATCTCAATGTAATCGTGATGTTGTCACCCATTCATTAAAGAAAACGTTCTCAAGATTTGTGAAAGAAAACGTAATTGACTTAGTTTATTTGGGTAACTATGATAAAGGCGCGTCTTGTTCACTAATGCGAGAGCCTCTCGTCATTATCATCATCATGTTTGACATAGGAGGCAGAAAATAATTGTAAAACATTTCCTATTTTCTTTTTCTCACACTTAATATTAACGACAGTTATATGTGAATTGAGGATGGTTACAAGCAAGTTAAAAGGGGTAAGAGAGGACTAGATACCACGAAGTCCGGTTAGAAAGTCTTAGTGTAATGGAAAAGATGGAGAATGTTTTTTAGATGTCTTGGTTATACGTATGTGAAAATGATTTATGATGAGTAAATCTTCTAAGAAAATAACAATAAACAATATAAGACATATATATAAATATATACAGTATATATATATATATATATATATATATATATATATATATATATATATATATATATATATATATATATCCATTTTCTCCATTAGAGGATGGCATCATGAGTAAAGGCTTTCGATTCTCAACCAGAGATGGGATCGCTAGCCCTGTTCCCTTTCTTCACCCTAGCTAATGTTGGTATTCACGTATTGCAGTTCATACTTTCCAAGCTGCAAAAAAGATATGTATATATATATATATATATATATATATATATATATATATATATATATGTATGTATGTATGTATGTATATGTGTGTGTGTGTGTGTATGAACACATGGGAACGTGTTTTATAGAAATGAATTTCTGACTCATATCGGAAATGAACCCAAGTCTAGCTATACTTACTTTTCAAGTGAGAGACCAGGACGTTAGCAGTTCATCCGCTAAGACCCTAAAGGAAGTTGGAACTTGAGTACTCCATACCTGAGGTTTTTCCCGGGCAGGTGCCTAACGCCAAACATACCAACGAATTTGACCCAACTTCCCAACCCAACAGGAAGTGAATTGCTAATATTTCATTCGACTTTCCCCATCACCGTGAGATATGTATTTTATAATATATATATATATATATATATATATATATATATATATATATATATATATATATATATATATATATATATATATACATATATTAATATATGTATATTATATATATATATATATATATATAGCAGACAAGTTCATGAATTGTTCCAAAACAGCTGTTGCTAGAACGATCAACTTTTATTGTTCACAAGTGTTTTGTTGGCTTGATTAATCGAACTGAAAAATTTTATATCTAAACATTGTTCAGACATAAACTTTCGAGTTATGACAATGAGAATCTTTTATCTCAACTTAGGCTCTAAAGCAGCGGTTCTTATACCCTTTTCAATGTATGCACCCCTTTCAAATCAGCAGTCAGTTCTCGCACCCCCTGAAGTGCTGAAATTAAAAAAAAAAGCTAAAATACAAAGTTGATATGATGTATATTAAGAACAAAACCACGCTGCCACTTCATTAGGAAATTAGATGTAGGTTTATCCATAGCACAGAGCACTGCTGTAGAAATAATAATAATAATAATAATAATAATAATAATAATAATAATAATAATAATAATAGAGAAGACTCAATGCAAGATCAATGCAGCTGATGCAGCAATTTCTTTCAATAGCTCTTGCTTGAAAGAGGGACTGTTACCAATAATAATAATAATAATAATAATAATAATAATAATTATTATTATTATTATTATTATTATTATTACTTTATTTTATTTTATTTTTATTTTTTTTGCTGAAAAAATAACGTGCGTATATAACAGCGTATAATGCTTTATTAGCCGCGGCCCGGTGGTGGCCTGTCATGTAGCGTTGCTAGACGCACGATCATGGCTAACTTTAACCATAAATAGCATAAAAACTACTGAGGCTAGAGGGATGCAATTTGGTATGTTTGATGATTGGAGGGTGGATGATCAGCATACCAATTTGCAGCCCTCTAGCCTCGGTAATTTTTAAGATCTGAGGGCGGACAGAAAAAGTGCTGATAGAAAAAAGTGAGGACAGAAAAAGGTGCGGACGGACAGACAAAGCCATCTCAATAGTTTTCTTTTATAGAAAACAAATAAGAAACAAGAGTTTGTGGCCTATAAAGATTGTGATTTTAAGTGATATTCATAGTTATTCCAAATATGAACTCAAACAAGACATAGAGTCCAAAGTTTCAGCCTTCTGAATTAACTGCTGTCAAGAACGAAGAAGAAATTATGTCAAAAAAAAAAGAAACAAGTGTTTGCCGAAACTCCAAAAAAATGTTTTATATTTATTCGAATCAACGAACACCTGGGCCTTCTGTCCTCATTGGAAGGTTCTTCTCGCAGTCTGTGTGACGATGATAACAAAAGATAAAAAAAAATATTGTATGAACATTCAGCAAAAGAGAAGCTTTCCCCCGGGGAGAATGGCATTTTATTGAGAATTTTAAAGTTCGGGTTTCCCCCTGGTGTTGATCAGTGGTTCTTAGCCAGGGGTCCTCGCACGCATAGGGGGTGCGAAGCCTGTTCCTAAGGGGTGCGAGAATGCCTATGAATAATTAAAGCAAATTATATTTCTGTATATGCATATTATTTTTTTCTGAAAAATAAAATAAAATAAAATAATAATAATAATAATAATAATAATAATAATAATAATAATAATAATTTTTTATTTCAGCAATTCAGTGGTGCGAGAAATGACTGCTGATTTGAAAGGGGTGCGTACATTGAAAAAGCTTAAGAACCACTGGAGTAGATGTTCTCTTGGGAAATTCTAGGGGAAAATGTCACCAGAGGTTAGATAGATGCTCTGGGAGATTATTACAAAAAATAAGTTTACTCTTATCTAACGTGTAGGGAAATCTGTTGGAAGTTTTAATTTAAAGTACCACATCTTTGTCATAATTTGTTGCCTAAGAGGATTCTATAGAAGTGTTCCGTTATGTGTGTGTGTGTATGTATGTATATATATATATATATATATATATATATATATATATATATATATATATATATACACACATATATATATATATATATATATATATATATATATATATATATATATATATATATATATATAGAACACACGCATATATAAAGTCAAACACCACGGAGAAAGTGAAACAACGGAGTGGTTGCTAGGCCTTTCGACTTACTCTCCGTTACTTAGATAAGTAAAGGACAAGAAGTCGAAAGGCCTTGCAGTACTCCATTGTTTCTCTTTCCTTCGTGGATTTTGTCTTTACTTATACCTTATACATTGTAGTAACCGCAATACCTTCTTAAGTTCTCGATCTCTTCAATTCACGCTTTGTTCATAGGCTTTGTAGTGGCAGGCTTATAAAGAAATTGTGAAGAAATCGGAGAATTGATAGGGCATTGCAATTATCATGAGTTGCATACATATCTAGTGAAAAGTGATCAGCGCATTTTATATATATATATATATATATATATATATATATATATATATATATATATATATATATATATATATATATATACATACAGAAATAATATATATATATATATATATACAGAAATAATCATCAACACACAATCACGTGTGGAACGGAAATAAATTTCTGACTCACATCAGGATCGAACCCAGGTTCCAACTTCTTTGACTTGCGTGGCTTGGTTGGCAGCGGTCTCGTCTTTCAATTGAAAGACCTGGGTTCGATCATGACGTGAGTCAGAAATCTATATATATACAATATATACATATATATATATATATATATATATATATATATATATATATATATATATATATATATATATATATATATATATATATATGATGATGTAAGCATTAAACCGTTTTTGCTGACGGGTTGTGCCTCTGGGGGAAAGCATGAACATCTATTCAGAAGACATCCATACAACACACCCTTTTCTTAGACCTACTTTTACAGCAAACCAGTCACTCTCATATTCTAGTACAAGCTTCACTCTCGTAACAAAGACTTTTGTTTCTTCTCCCAAAACTTACCTTCTGCTTTTCAACATCATACACCTTCAACACCACCCACGTTACCTCTTATCAATTATGTTAAAATCTCTCTCTGGTTCCCACCCACTTCCTGGTGTAAACTCACACTGCTCTTCCCCTAAGAGTCCTCTGCTATCTATCGTATTTTCTCGATCAAAATCCTCCCCAGGAAATTTAACAGTTCGGCAGGAAATATGCTTTTGTTACGTACATGCAGTGCTATAGGCCTACATACGTGAAAAAGAGATACCATATGTTATATTGGGTCACTTGAGTCACAACGTTAAGAATAAAAGAAACAAGTAAGAAAAAAATGCGCCGAAGATTCCTCGGCGCAATCGAATTTTCTGTACAGGCGCTACAGCGTATAATCAAGGCCACCGAAAATAGATCTCTCTTTCGGTGGTCTCGGTATAATGCTGTATGATCCTAGGCCCATGAAACTTTAACCACGGCCCGGTGGTGACCTATCCTGTATAGTTGCTAGAGGCATGATTACAGCTGACTTCAACCTTAAATAAAATAAAAACTACTGAGGCTAGATGGCTGCAATTTGGTGTGTTTGATGACTAGAGGGTGGATGATCAGCATACCAATTTTCAACCCTCTAGCCTTAAGTAGTTTTTAAGATCTGAGGGCTGACAGAAAAAGTGCGGGCGGACAGACAAAGCCAGCACAACAGTTTTCTTTTGCAGAAAACTGAAAGGAGAGACATACATGAATTTCAAGCTATAAATTTGTAAAAAAAAAAAAAAACATACTGGAATGAAAAATAAGACTGTAACAACAATAATGTAGAGCGGACTCAGTGCCGTAGGCCTACCTGGTGCCTTCACGTAGGGCTGGGAAGACCTTCTGCTGACATAATAGCTGTACAAAACCGTGAAGAGGGCAGCGGTTGCGAAGCCACTAAGGTATTTGTGAGCCCCAGGCGACAGTCTCCCCATACTCCAGGCGGACCGATTTGCCTGCGAAAGAGAAAACGGGAATTTGCCCTTGAAAAAGAACTTCCAAATATATATAATGGAACTAAAACTGAAAAGGCGCTTTGCTTATATCCAGAGGATGGAAAGAGGGTGAGGTGGTCTTTGAAAAAGTTGGATTGATAAACGGCTGCTAAAACTGGCGTCGCAACACCTGTGGTCTTTGGAAAGGACTTGCGTGAAAGACATGGATAGGATCTGATAAATTATATTTGATTGGAGGTGTTGCGAAAGTGCTTGGGGCAATGGCCTTTATATGCAGGCGAGAGAGAGAGGACTGAAATTAGGTATTAGTCTGCGAACACTTTTGGTTAGTTTAGCTCTATTTAAACAGGTCATTAAGTTAAAAAATCCCAAATCTGTGTGACCGTCTTTGGACAAATTACTCATAAAATATTTGGTTACAGCACAATTGTAATTTGCCAGCCCCAGGGAGAGCACTCGTGTGATTTCCGAACTACGACTTGTTGGAAGAAGAACAAGAAGAAGAAGAAGAAGAAGAAGAAGAAGAAGAAGAAGAAGAAGAAGAAGAAAAAAGGGCCAGAGTGGCAAATCTGAATTAAATGAAGTCTAGTTTGTGACACTGATCACTCAGTTTGACCTGGCCGGTGCTGGATGAGATTCAGATATTGCAGGGAACCCTCAAACAGTATTAATACATTGTACATTTTAAAGCAGAATGTAGTTTGCCTCTCTCTCTCTCTCTCTCTCTCTCTCTCTCTCTCTCTCTCTCTCTCTCTCTCTCTCTCTCTCTCTCTCTCTCTCTCTCTCTCTCCCCGAGGTATTACTGTCTGACAAATCCTGTAATTGAAAAGAATCGAAGCTCCGGTTTCCAAAGGTTGTTAATGCGGAGGGCTCACAGATTATTCAATTTAACTGAAGACATTTAAACTGGCGTTGAAATTGTATAAGTGACCAGCGTTAATTTATTTATTCATTCATTCATTCATTTGCATGCTGAGGAAGCGTTTGTGTATTGCTCATTTTCACTTGCGTTTGTGATTTTTCGGGTCGATACGTGATGTGATCGATGTTGTATGTTTATAAAATAACTCGTGTGTGTGTGTGTGTGTGTGTGTATGTATATATATATATATATATATATATATATATATATATATATATATATATATTTATATTTAAATATATATATAAATAAATATATATATATATATATATATATATATATATATATATATATATATATATATATATATATATATACACACACACACACACGTGTGTGTGTAGTAGTATCTTTATGTGTGCTGATGTGCACGCATGGATTTCTATATCCCTAAGTACTCACACAAGACCTCACAGAGGAGAATGCCGCTTACCGTTCAGTATACAAGAAGTTCAGTGATGACACAGTTGCAAATCCGCCAATGCAATCCGGAGGCGACGATGACGATAGAACGTCCGTCTTGGACTGTGTTGCAACGCGTGACTGACGGTGAGTGAGCGAGTGAGTGAGAATGAGTGAGTCGACGTGTGCAACCTGAGCACGGGGGCAACTGCAGGCGGAGTGCCAGAGCCAGCAGGTGGACAAAAGGGGAAGAGAAGAGTGCCACGTCCCCTTTGACGTGGTGAATGAAACTGACGGTGGCGCTCTCGTGCATTGTGGATAGATACATGTGAAAAATTTATATATATATATATATATATATATATATATATATATATATATATATATATATATATATATATATATATATATATATATATATATATAAAGAGAGAGAGAGAGAGATTTTAGGAAGAGAAGGAGAGAAAGATTCAGGGAGAGACGGAAAGATAAAGATTCAGGAGAGAGAACGAGAGAAAGATTCAGGGAGAGAGAGAGAGATTCAGGGAGAGAGAGAGAGAGAGAGAGAGAGAGAGCAGAGAGAGATTCAGGGAGAGAGACAGAGAGAGATTCAGGGAGAGAGAGAGAGAACCAGGGAGAGAAAGAGAGACCGAGAGACAGACAGACAGAGATTCATCACTTCGTGAGACCTCACGGAAAGAGAACGTGTGGTTTTGAATTTTTTCCATTGACAGATGCTGAAGAAGCCAGTAGGGAAACCAGTGAATTTTGAGGGCTGATGAAATGTCTGCCGTTGCAATCGAATTTCGAGCACTGAAGACGACGCGTGCATTCTCGTCATCGTTACTTTGCGACACTTAGCGTTTTTGTGAAACTGATCACACGAGATACCATTCAACGGGGACGAACTTTACATCCCTCAAAATATTTCTTGGGTTTAGAGCAAATGCAACGCTTATCCAATCCTTCTCAGAATGGAAGTTAATCTCTAAACCTTTATATTATTATTATTATTATTATTATTATTATTATTATTATTATTATTATTATTATTATTATTATATTTTGGTCTGTCACAGCCATCTTATTGGACTGGGTGGTTTTTATAGTGTGGGGCTCCGGGTTTGCATCCTGCCACCTTAGGAGTCCATCACTTTTCTCACTATGTGCGCTGTTTCTAGTAGCACACTCTTCTACATGAGTCCTGGAGCTACTTCGGCATCTAGTGTTTCCAGATTCTTTTTCAGTGATCTTGGGATCGTGCCTAGTGTTCCTATGATTATTATTATTATTATGATGATTATTATTATTATTATTATTATTATTATTATTATTATTATTATTGTTATTATTATTATTATCGATTTAAATCCACGAACGATCACGTTTCGTTTGATAATAGGAGAAAAGGACCCATTTAGTGAAATATTTATATCCAAATATTTTTCTGTTGAAAAAATAATGCACAAATTTCACTCAACAGGTTTTTTATCTATTGCTATTACTTCCATTAGCTTTGGTTTTAATGTGTAAACAGTCTGCCAGATTTCATAGATTATGGTTAAAAGTATATATATATATATATATATATATATATATATATATATATATATATATATATATATATATATATGCTGGTACTCTCAGAACTGTAGAAAGGTAGAAGTAATTGTCTCCTAGATAACTGTTGAGTTTAACCTTCCTGAACCCCATCCACCTCTCTCTCTCTCTCTCTCTCTCTCTCTCTCTCTCTCTCTCTCTCTCTCTCTCTCTCTCTCTCTCTCTCTCAGTAGAGATACTGAATGAACACCTTACATTATTGTTTCAAAGATAACTGTTGAGTTGAACCCTCCTGAACCCCAGCCAGCTGTCTCTCTCTCTCTCTCTCTCCCTCTCTCTCTCTCTCTCTCTCTCTCTCTCTCTCTCTCTCTCTCTCTCTCTCTCTCTCTCTCAGCTGACGAAATATTTTAATAGTGTTCTTTTCAGTTTGTGAGAGCACACAGAGATTTTTTCTTTTTTCGGTGATTGGCGTTAGTATTTTTTTACGGCAGAAAACAAGTGCTCACAACTGCGATCACCTTTTTTTTATATTTATATATATAGATGAGCACAGATGTTCATAAAAAAAAGTTACGATTGGTATTGTATGAAATTTCGAAAGGGGAACAGACAAACTGATCAATAAATAATAGGAATAAAAGAAGAAATAAATAAAGATATGCAGAACTATTAGAAGAAAGAGATAAATATATGCAGAGTTATTAAAACAAATAGATAAATATATGCAAAGCTAATAGAAGAAATGGATAAATATATGCAGAGCTAATAGAAGAAATAAATAGATATATGCATAACTAATAATAGAAATAGATAGATATATGCAGAACTAATAGAGGAAATAGATGAATATATGTAGAACTATTAGAAATACCAAATAAACATTTGCAGAGGTAATAGATGAAATTGATTAATATATGATAAATAAGAGAATACAAATATATGCAAAATTAGCAGAAGAAATACATGAATATATGCTGAACTATTAGAAGATGATTATATGCAGAGCTAATAGAAAAAATAGATATAATTATGCATAACTAATAAAAGAAATAAATAGAATGCAAAACTAATAGAAGAAACAGATAAATATATGCAGAACTAATCGAATAAATAAATAGATATATGCAAAACTAATAGAAGAAATAGATAAATACAAGAACTAATAGAAGAAATAGATAAATATGCGCAGAACTAATAGAATAAATAGATAAAATATATGCAGAACTAATAGAAGAAATCGCCTGAGAATTGGATATCTTGAAAGGAATAACACTCGTACAGGTCCTGCATTGTGACTCCTTTTGTGTGTCAAAGGGTGAATTTCTCTAAAAAAAAAAAGAAAAATCGGAAAAAAGGAAGATGAAAAGAAAAAGAGAAAAAGGAAGATATTCTTAAGGAAAAGAGAAAAGAAGGAAGTTAAAGAGAAACGAGAAAAGAGGGAAGACAAAAAGAAAAAAAGAAGGAAGATAAGAGAAAAGAGGGAGAATAAAAAGAAAAAGGGAAAGAAGGAAGCTAAAAAGAAATAGAGAAAAAAACATAAAAGAAAAAAGAAAAACAAAGAGAAAAAGGAAATTAAAGGGAAAAAGAGAAAAGAAGGAGGATAAAAAGTAGAAGACAAAAAGGAAGATAAATAGAAAAAGAGAGAAAAGGGAAGATAAATAGAAAAAGAGAAAAAGGAAGGGAAAGAGAAAAAGATAAGAAAGGAAGATAAAAAGAAAAAGAGAAAAGAAGGAAGATACAGAGAAAGAGAGAAAAGGAAAATGAAAAGAACAAGAGAAAAGAAGGAAGAAAAAGAGGAAAAGAGAAAAAGGAAGATGAAAAGAAAAAGAGAAAGGAAGGAAGACAATAATAAAAAGAGAAGAAGGAAGATACAGAGAAAGATAAAGAGAAAAAGATAAAAAAGGAAGACGAAAAGAAAAAGAGAAAAGAAGGGAGATACAGCGACAGAGAAAAAAAGAAGATGAAAAGAAAAAGAGAAAAGAAGGAAGATAAAAAGAAAGAGGAGAAAAATGAAGATAAAAAAGAGAAAAAAGGAAGATAAAGCATCGCAATGAAAAGATTCACTGGGTTAAGAGAGCGATTGCGAAGAGAGGCGCTGGTTGATTCCCCTTAAAAGATCCCCTTACAAACTATAAAAGAAATCTTTCTTTCCTAACACGCTCTGTCTACTGTCACCCCTCCCTCCCTCCCCTTAATGCTCCCCTACCCAGCCCCTCCCCACTCCCTTCCCCTGGACCTCAGTAGCACCACCACGGCCACTATGACCCTACAATACCCGACCTGTTCCTCCCCCTGTACCTCCTCCAATACCCACTTCTCCCCCTCCCCAGCATACCTCATTAAAGTGCTCTACTGTTTTCCCCTCCCCCTCCCCTACCCCTCCCCCTTTACCGATGCCCCCGTTTGCGATCCCTCCCCTCCTACACCAGCTGGTGGGTTCCCAGCGGGACAGTCTTGAAGACAAACGGGTCTCGTTAAAAATAGTCTATCCTGAATTTTATTATCCAAATAAAATGTGACATTCCTACCCACATGGAAACATATTAAGGCCGAGGAATAAAACACTGACGGGAAGAGGGACGAGAGAGAGAGAGAGAGAGAGAGAGAGAGAGAGAGAGAGAGAGAGAAATCTGCCGCGTCTTCTCTCACCTGACTGGCTTTTTTTTTTTTTTTATCTCGCAGTAAAGCTGTTATTGTAAAACGAAAGTGACGTGCAGGTGTGCTATATGCATCACAGGTTGAAATGTCTATTTGTTGAGTTTTCTAGAAACACTTGGGCATATTTCAAACAATCAGAAGCTCCTAAAGTCGAAAGACTCTCTTGCATAATTTATATAAATCCTCTTTATATAACTGACAGCGACACAAGTCCATGTTATATCAGGATCAGGTATATTTAAATATGAATTCTGATGTTTCCATGCACTGTTGTTGATGTTTATATTTACAAATCTGCAGTCATAACTTTCAAGAAGTACAAAAATTCCTAACAAGGGTTTTATCCAAGATTCAGCAACTGGAAAATGAATTAGGGAATGGCAGCCTCTTTTCTGAATTAGTGTTCTCCTTGCAGGAAACTGCTTTTTGTTGTCTGTTATATATGTGAATCCATTGCTTTTATATTTAAATACAAATATGTTTACTGCGTCTGTATACATAACTAAAACAGAACTCGTAGTTAAGTCAACTTCGTGTTTCTTGAGTAGTTTGTTAGACCCTGTAATCAAAATGATATGAATTTCAAAGACATTCGTATCCATCTTGTGCTACGACAGAATCTGTGATAAACTCTGGGTTTTGTGATCTTCCACTCAGTGAGACATCCCTTCATGCCATCACCTGAATACAGCTGTCCATACTGCCTCCACTGTGCCAATGAATATACCTAATGGTGTATCCTCACTACGGTAAAACGTTTCATGGACACATGTCGGCAACTCATTGCTCACATATCACCAACAGGTTGAGGACAGGTCAACCACTTGTTGCATACATATTAACAGCGGGTTGGAGACATATTAGCAACTTGTTACATAAATAACACCAACAGGTTGAAGGCAAGTCTAATTTATTGCAGACAAATCACAACTGGCTGAAAGCAAGTCGGCAACTTATTGCCTACATATACCTAATGGTGTATCCTCACTACAGTAAAACGTGTCATGGACACATGTCGGCAACTTACTGCTTACGTATCACCAACAGGTTGGGGACAAGTCAGCCACTTGTTGCATACATATCACCAACAGGTTGGGGACAGATCAGCAACTTATTACATAAATAACACCAACAGGTTGAAGACAATTCATTAACCTATTGCAGACAAAACACAACTGGCTGATAACAAGTCGACAACTTATTGCATACATATCACCAACAGGTTGAAGACAAGTCAACATTTATTGCATTCATATCACCAACGGGCTGAAGAGAAATCAGCAAATTTTTGCATATTTATCACCAACATGTTGAAGACAAGTCGGCAACTTATTGCATACATATCACCAACAGGTTGAAGACAATTCAGCAACTTATTGTATGCAATTGTTTGCAATTAAGCCTCGAAAGTCAAATGAAGATGCAATGCATTACTTCCTCAAAACAATTTACCTATATTTTTTATCTATTTATTGATTTGTGTATTGATTTGTCTTTTTCTTTTTTTGATAACTGACCTCTTCTTTCTGTATTTCCTATTATATTCTGTAACTTCTTTCCAGTGAACGCCATTATATTTTTTGAAAGCTTGAATTTCAAGTCAGTGGTCCCTGTGGTGGGCTTGTTCCATACGAATAGGGTTATCTTCTGGATGATAATAATAATAATAATAATAATAATAATAATAATAATAATAATAATCAACGTGTCTGTAATGTGTGTGTAAGACGATTTGCTGACGTGGTTGTATGACGTGTTTCATTGCGTTTGGGACTCACCCTCAGACCAGCATAGTCAAACACAGCTGTTCTTCAACCACTACAACACAATACTGAATTTCACAGAACGAACGCTCTCCATTTTTCGTGACATATTTCTGCATGACTTCATTGACAGCTTCATCATAGACACCAACCATTTCTTACAGTATCGATTGATTATGACAAGGACGTTGCTTCATATTTTTACTGTTCCGTACATTGCACGTTTGTCCGCCTGCCGTTTGTGCTTGCTACGTTTGTTTACGGGTTATTTCCGCGGTTCATCCACGCAAGGAACTTCTATTCTATATACTTTATGCGGCGCCTCGGAAATGAATACATCTGAGGTACTTAAGGCGACTGTACTTGAGGATCTCCGCGACCCCTTCTTTATAAATGATCGGGATTTAGAGCGAAAAGGAGGAGGAAGAAGAAGAAGAAGAAGAAGAAGAAGAAGAAGAAGAAGAAGAAGAAGAAGAAGAAGAAGAAGAAGAAGAAGAAGAAGAAGAATGGGCGAAGGGATTCGGAGATCAGCCTCGATACAAAAACAAAACGAGTACGGACGTTAAGGTTGCTTTCCCTTTTTCTTATTATTATTATTATTATTATTATTATTATTATTATTATTATTATTATTATTATTATTATTATTATTATTATTATTAAGGTTGCTTTCCTTTTTTCCTATCATTATTATTATTATTATTATTATTATTATTATTATTATTACTGAACACGCCTGATTCCTCAGCATGTAAGGAAATAATTCTTGACACGCATTGCTCGATAGAAAGAGGTAACATACTGCGTGGTTAATTGGTAAGTTTTTACCTTATCTAGTGCCGATTGTGGCAGGTGTAACTAGTTGGTGTCCCACCTGAGGAAACTACTTCTCAGAGAGAAAGAGAGAGATGCTTTGTGAGCACAGTAATGGATATTATGATAAAGGGAGCCAGTTCGCTTTGCAGTATATAAGATATAAGTTCATTAAGATTTTAAGGAAGGATCTCAGAGAGAGAGAGAGAGAGAGAGAGAGAGAGAGAGAGAGAGAGAGAGAGATGCTTTATGAGCATATATTAATGCCAAAGGGAGCCAGTTCACTTTGCAGAATATAAGATATAAGTTCATTAAGGTTTTGAGGAAGGATAAACCCTAATCAACCTTTCCCTGTTTTCTTCGAGGTAATCCGTTGCTTATCAACTCCAAACTATAGACATTTTATTGTGCTGTAATACCTTGAGGGGGGATTAGCCAACTTCTTGGCATGCCTAATTGGCAATTATAATTCGCCTTGCTTATAACCACGTGCCTCATACTGATTGTTGTCAGTCTTGAGAGTGGTTTTGTGCAGAGGGCAGGGGGTGGGGTGTTGTAGTTGGAAAATGGTAAACAAAGATAAATTGTAACAATAAGAGATTGAAACAAAAACAAAAATTCTTTGTAGTGTTTCAAATAAAATGAAGGCAGCCTTCAATAGTAAATCAAAGCTCCTCTCTCTCTCTCTCTCTCTCTCTCTCTCTCTCTCTCTCTCTCTCTCTCTCTCTCTCTAAGTATGTTAGGAATTAGGAATCATGTCTGAAGAGATGTTATAATATTTACCGGGTCTAATCCGTATTACCAATATTTTTATATTTTCAGGTAGTGGTGAATGTTAAGATATCGTATTAGTATTACCGTTTGAAAATAACTGGGTAGGGCGAAGAATGCGGGATTATTAATTGTTATTAAACTAGGTTTTTTGCGATTTTTTATTTTAGAAATTTGGCATTATTTTCGTCTTTTTTTTTTTTTTTTTTGTTCCTATGGGCGGGACTTGCCGTCTCGACTCTCTCAAATTGACCTTCAGTTATGATGGTACGGTTGTCAGTATTTAAAAAAATATGTATATATATATATATATATATATATATATATATATATATATATATATATATATATATATATATATATATATATATATATATTAGCCTGCCCAGGTAAAGCCTTAGGTACACTGGCACTCAGGTTCCAACTTCTTTTATGACTTGTGTGGCTTGGTTGGCAGCGGTCTCGTCTTTGAATTGAAAGACCTGGGTTCGATCCTGATGTGAGTCAGAAATTTATATATGTATATAAACATACATAACTGAGTAATCATTATCTCTTGCTTTCTGACCGATTGCGCTACACCTGCTTCCGTTTTCTATATATCCTATACAATCTGCAGCATGTCCTTTTTTTGTGTTTTCAACGAGTGACCACATTCCCCAATATAGCGTTTAGTGCAATCTTTGCAATCTGAGTTTTTAAGTGTTTTCATCAAACTTGAGAGAAAGTTACTTATTAACAAGGCAATGACACAGTTTTTGTACATTATTCAGGTACTGCTTTATGAAATACACAGAATAGTCGAGTTTTCTAAGACCTTGCAATTGAAAAGACAATTGCGTCCTCAATAAAAAGAATAGGATCGTCAAAGCCATAAAGTAAATAAGTTTAGACATTGGCTCTTATATATCTGTCGTAATAAAAGATAAACAGACTAGTTTTTAACTTTTTTTTTAACAAGGTACTTTATTTTGTGGATGTTTTCACAAATGCAGAGTTTCTTTTTGAAACTTTTTACCGTTTTTGTCAATAGTAGGACCTAGTATATATATATATATATATATATATATATATATATATATATATATATATATATATATATATATGTGTGTGTGTGTGTTTGTGTATAATGTATGTGTATATATATATATATATATATATATATATATATATATATATATATATATGTGTGTGTGTGTGTGTGTGTGTGTTTGTGTATAATGTATGTGTATATATATATATATATATATACATATATATTTATATATATACATATTTATATATACTGTATATATGTATATACATATAATATATACTATAATTTATATATAAATCTATATATTTATATATATATATATTTATATATATATATATATATATATATATATATATATATATATATATATATATATATATATATATATAATGTTTGTGTCTAAGGATTCGGTCGTGACATTTAAACATTTAGAATGAAAGTAAAAATAAATACTAATGTATTTTCCCCCTGTGCATGTTCAATACAGTTTTTCCACGTTTCAGGGCCCATACACTCTCGACAAATGCAGCCCAGCAGACGTTCCTAATCCTCCCTCGATTCCTAAAGAGCTTTCTATAAACCCCATTCTCGAGATTTCACCGCGAATCATTCCAGCCCCCATCTTCCTCCGCTGGACTGGAAAACGGCTGCGACCCGCTTTCCAGTTTGTTTCCAGGTCGGGCTGAGACCTTTCGTTTCGCGTTTAGCCTCATCCCCTTCAGAGGCCGCGTTCCTGGAGTCTCATCGGCCTGGAATCTTAAAAGCCTTGTCTCCTGGATTCCAGATTCATTCTGGTCGGTTCCTTTGCTCTGGAAAAGAAACTAAAAGGTGCGAAAGGGGAAGGGAAAGATGGGAAATACGTTCTTTTCCAGAGGCGTTATGGAATGTGGAAAGAATGATTATTTTTGTCCTTAAGGTGAAAGTTATCGGTATAAGAAGACTCATTTCATTATTTTACTAAGTATTTCAGTTTTTTCTTTTGTTGTGAGTATGGGGATTATTTGCTATAATTTACCCAGGTTATTTTGACGAAAGAACTAAGGAAAATAATAACCTTCAAAATGAAAGGGAAGGTTTGGTCAGTATCTAAATCTCGGTCTGGAACAAAGGAGCTTCTATTCGATAATAATAATTAGACTCCGTGGGGGAGTAGTGCCGTTAGTGCGCCTTATGCGGTGCACTGTAGGCATTACTTACGGTTCTTTGCAGCGTGACTTCGGCCCCTAGCTGCAACTCCTTTCATTCCTTTTGCTGCACTTCCTGTCATATTCTCTTTCTTCCATCTGACTTTCCTCCCTCTCTTAACAGTTGATTCTAGAGCAACTGCGAGGTTTCCCTCCTGTTACACCTTTCCAACCTTTTACTGTCAATTTCCGTTTCAGCGCTGAATGGCCTCATAGGTCCCAGTGCTTGGCCTTTGGCCTAAATTCTATATTCAATTTAATTCGATTCGATAATCAGTAGAAAAAGAGAGAGAAAACAAAAAGACGAGTCATTTTGTCCATTTTTAAGAAAATATGAAGGAAGTTTTCCCATTTTGTTTTTAGCTCCCCGAATGAAGTTTGCCTGAGACTATGTATTCAGACGTGTTTGTTTGTTTGTTTGTTTGTTTGTTTTCTGTCTGTCTGTCAGCATGTCTGCCCAGATGACATTTTTAAAGGACCTTGTTGGTTTGAAATTAAATTTTGTGCGTGTGTAAGCGGGATGGGGAGAGGGGGTGGGTGGGGGGAGGGAGTGTTGTAGTGAGTCGAGAGGTGTCGCCTTTTGAATCAGGAAAGAAATATGATCATGTTTCTGGGAGTCAGTCGACTATAGTGGGTCGTATCTGGAGATGGAGAAAGGCAGCGGGCTGACAGCCTCATCCTAAAATATTTTCTGAGAATCGGCAGGGTAACACCTGTGGTCAATCCTGTAAAAGATATAATTATATATATATATATATATATATATATATATATATATATATATATATATATATATATATATATATATATATATACATATATACATATATATATATATATATATATATATATATATATATATATATATATATATATATATATGTCTGTGTTTTTAAGTTTATTTAATCATATGTACGTTGAGACATACAGTATATGTAAAATGAGGTATGCCAACTAATATAACTTCGACACATATTTATTTGTCTTTCAGTTTTTCCTCGTACGTAGACATCCCTGGTAAGGATTGCAAAATAGAATGTTCCTTGTAATTCTCCAAGTTACTTTAACTTGAACGGAGCAAGGAACAACAACAACTGCAATGTATACAATAGCAGCAAAAATCATATGAAAAACAAATCTTTAATAAAAAAAAAGGAAGCCCTACAACCTGCATTTAAATAACAGCAAATTGATAATAATAATAATAATAATAATAATAATAATAATAATAATAATAATAATAGCAAACAGGTGGGAACAATAGCACACATAAAATCAGCGGTGTGGTTCTGTTTGTGTGTTACGTATGTATATAGTGTCGGAAACCCCCCTCCCCCCTCCCCCACAAGCCATTTGGAACGGTCTCCCATTGTGCGTGCAAAGAGCATTAAAGTAATATCTACCGTTGGGGCATAATGGGACGAAAGGGACACGTGATATTGTTAGGTTGAGTGTTGTCTTCTTTTTTTTATTCTTCTTCTTCTTCTACTCCTTCTTCTTCTCTACTTTCTTTACATCGGTGGGTCTCCTCCTCCTCCTCCTCCTCCTGTCAATCCCCCTCTTCCTCTCCTTCTCCTCCTCCCTCCTTCTCCTCCTCCTCCTCTTCCTCCATCTCATCCTCCTCTATCTCCTCCCTCCTACTCCTCCCCATCTCCTCCTCCTCCTCCATCTCATCCCCTCCCCATCCTCATCCCTCCTCCATTTCCATCCCCTCCCATCCTCCTCCTCCTCCTCCTCCTTCTTCATCTCCTCAGCCTCCTCCTCCCCCCTCCTCCTCCTCTTCCTCCTCTCCTCCTCCTCTCCCCTCCCCCTCCCCTCCCTCCCCCTCCTCCCCTCCCCCTCCCCCTCCCCCCTCCCCTCCCCTCCCCTCCCCTCCCCTCCTCCTTCCTCCTCCTCCCCCTCCTCCTCCTCCTCCTCCTCCCCTCCTCCTCCTCCTCCCCCTCCCTCCCCCCATTAAGCTGAATGTGATACTATAGTAAGAAGCGCCATTTTGGTCTTTCCTCACCTCCTTTGCATCGTCTTTCCTCATTTTCCCTTTGAAGTAACAGGAAGGTCCTGTTTAAGACTACGGAAGGCCTTAGACCTATTGTACATCAGTTACGGTATGCCAAGCCTCTTCTGTTTGCTCCCTTATTTATTTATTTATTTTTTTTTTTTTTGCCCTCCCATTTTCTTTTCCTTCCTTAGATTTTGTTGGCTTGATTAATTTATCTCTATCTCTCGTTTATTGTATATTATATGCCTTTCTTTTTCCACTCCTGTCTAGTTGCAGTCTCAAAGAGATTTGAAGAATCTTAGTTTTCAAAATGGTCTGACAAATGGTATTGCTATTCAAATATGATTCTCAATAATTTGCCTCCTTACTTTGCAGACTCATATCCTGTAGTGATTGACAGCGCCAAACCTGTTGTTTTCCTTATTTCTGGCGGCGTCCCGCAGGGTCCTTACTTAATCCTTCATTGGTTTTCTTATTGTTTTTCTTAATGTTTTTCTCACTCCTGATATATATCTTCTCTTTATGTATTAATCTTCGTAACTTTCATTTGTAACTAGTTCCATATTGCCTTTAATCTTGTTAGTTTTCTGTAAAAGAAAACTACTGTGCCGGCTTTGTCTGTCCGTCCGCATTTTATTCTGTCCAAACTTTTTCTGTCCGCACTTTTTCTGTCCGCCCTCAGGTCTTAAGAGCTACTGAGGCTAGAGGGCTGCAAAGTCAAATGCTGATCATCCACCATCCAATCATCAAACGTACCAAAGTTCAGCCCCCTAGCCTCACTAGTTTTTATTTTATTTAAGGTTAAAGTAAGCCATAATCGTGCTCTGGCAACGATATGAGCCAGGCCATCACTGGGCAGTGGTTAAAGTTTCATGGGCCGCGGTGATACAGCATTATACCGAGACCACCGAAAGATAGATCTATTTTCGGTGGCCTTGATTATACGCTGTAGCGGCTGAACAGAAAACTCGATTGCGCCGAAGAAACTTTGGCGTATTTTTTACTTGCTTAAAATTGGTGCTAGTTTAACCCCGTTTCATACAACGGGTTTAAGTAGGCTAATTTTGTTTTCCCTACAACAGTTAAAAACATTCTACCTAAGAGCTCAAATCTATATACATTATAAACCTTTCAAGAACAGCTCTTTGAAGAGCTGCCCTGTCAGTCGAAGTGAGCTTTTGTTCCCGGGGGTAAATTAACCTTTAGCCTACGTGTTATTTACAGGATGTAAGTAACATAATCCTCGGTAATGATATACCATATACTAAAGGCTCACTTAAGGTAAATGATGATGTCATCGGAATATCGTTTAGTCTTTGACTAATTACTGTTCTTTTCAGAATTTCGAAATTATCGGAGACCTAAAATGATAGGAAAATAAGATTAAGGAGATGATCTCCTTCTTGTTGTTGTTGAATTTAATGATTAAAAAATAAGTTAGGATAATAAAAATTGCTTAGTAGCCTTTGTAAATAACTTGTTGGTAATTGGGGCTTCCTTTTAAAGGATATAGGCTGTGACAGTTAAGACAAGATTTTCCACGCAAAACAGTTCAATTAGAATAATGAGAGAGAGAGAGAGAAAGAGAGAGAGAGAGAGAGAGAGAGAGAGAGAGAGAGAGAGAGAGAGAGAGAGAGAGCAGGTTGCAGGTTGTTATACTTAAAAGGTAATGATTCCTTGTGCTAAGATTTGTCTCTAAGTAAAAAAAAAGAGAGAGAGAGAGAGAGAGAGAGAGAGAGAGAGAGAGAGAGAGAGAGAGAGAGAGAGAGAGAGAGAGAGAGAGAAAACAAGTTATTACTCTGTCAAAGTAACATGAATTCTACCATTAAGACTTGTCTATAAGTAGAAAAAAAAATAAATAAAAGCAGATAGAATTTAAAAAGGACTATGTAGAACTTTTAAAGAGGGAGAGAAACTGGAAGGCGAGGGAAGGAGGGGGTGAGAAAGGAAGGAGGAGGGAGGGGGGTAGGGGTGAGGGAATGGAAAAGGGCGCCCTAAGAACCATTAGCAAAGGAAGCGTCTCGACCGCAGCCTTATTTGACATTATTGACAAGGCATTTTACAACGCTAAGTAATGTCGGAAACTGACGGAGCAGCTTAGGGTAGAAGGGGGAAAAGAACCTCTCTCTCTCTCTCTCTCTCTCTCTCTCTCTCTCTCTCTCTCTCTCTCTCTCTCTCTCTCTAAAAATTATGAAAAGCTTTATTAATAACGTAGGAATACTTCTAGTTCAGAACGCCGTTAGGTTATCTGAGAGGCTGTATTTACTGAGACGTAAGCAGAATGGTATTTACTGAGACGTAAGCGGGATAGTATTTACTGAGAGAATGGTTTATTTACAGAATGGTATTTACTGAGACGTAAGCGGGATAGTATTTACTGAGACGTAAGCAGGATAGTATTTACTGAGACGTAAGCAGGATTGTTTACTGAGACGTAAGCAGAATGGTATTTACTGAGACGTAAGCGGGATAGTATTTACTGAGACGTTAGCGGGATAGTATTTACTGAGACGTAAGCGGGATAGTATTTACTGAGACGTAAGCAGGATAGTATTTACTGAGACTGACTCAAAAAAGTAGAACGTAAAATAATCTCGTATATATTTAACAGAAATTGGAGGTGGTTTTAGTGGCCCGAGAGACGGTCCTCTCTATATATGTCAGATAGGGAGGAAGATTTTTGGGAGGAATGTGTCAAACGCCATACGTAGCACTGCAAATAGAAAAAAATTTATATTTAAGTTAAAAAAAAACTTTACAGAAGTTACTGTAGATTTCTCGCTTCGCAAAAAAAAAGCTGTTGTCCTCTTCATGAAGTGCAGATACACGTAGGGGGGTAATGCCGTCAGTGCACCGCACGGGGTACACTGTAGGCATTACTAAAGGTACTTTGCAGCGTCCCTTCGACCCCTAGCTGCAACCCCTTTAATTCCTTTTACTGTACCTCCATTCATATTATATTTCTTCCATCTTGCTATTCGGCCCCCCCCCCAGTCCCCCACCTCTCCTAACAATTATTTCAAAGTGCAGCTGCGAGGATTTCTCCTGTTTCACCTTTCAAACCTACTCTCAAGTTCATTTCCAGGGCTGAATGACCTCATAGGTCCCAGTGCTTGGCCTTTGGCCTCAACTCTATGTTCCATTCTATTCCATTCCATGAAGTGGAGATAAAGGTGTCCATTCATTTAAAATCTATTTGGAACTTAAATCTCAGGGTTATAATGTCGTGTTATGAACTGGTAAATAATTACGACTGCTTCATATGAACGCAAGTAGAAAGTTGATGAGGTGATGGATATTAATACCGAATTACGTGTTTTTTTTTTTGTATAATGTAAAATACCAGTTGTATAAGATTTGGATAATGGTTTCCAACGGTAATATACTAATAAATTGACGTAACATGAAAAATGTATTTCTATAGCGGAAAAGTATGCAGTGTAATGCATCTCATTCAGTACTTCTGTTTCGAAAATTCCTTCAGTTAATCTCTCTCTCTCTCTCTCTCTCTCTCTCTCTCTCTCTCTCTCTCAGTTCCCCTTTTTTCTAGCCATTCTCATCCCCATCACCTTTCTTATATTGAACTGGTGCCTCATCCCTTGGTCGCAAGCTTTTCATTTATCTATTCTGCCACAAATAAAAAAAATAAAGAAAATTTAGAAATATTAAAATTTTCCCAAAGAAGCAATTTTTTAATACCTAGCGATTACTCACTATAGTTGATCGTATGTACTGTTCCTGTGATTACTTATTTTTTATTTTAGTTTTCTGCAAAAGAAACTATTGTGCCGGCTTTGCCTGTCCGTCCGCACTTTATTCTGTCCGCACTTTTCTCTGTCCTCCCCCAGATCTTAAAAACTACTAAGGCTAGAGGGCTGCAAATTAGAATGTTGATCATCCACCCTCCAATCATCAAACATACCAAATTGCAGCCCTCTAGCCTTAGTAGTTTTTTATTTTATTTAAGGTTACAGTTAACCATAATCGTGCTTCTGGCAACGATATAGGATAGGTCACCACCGGGCAGTGTTTAAAGTTTCATGGGCCGCTGCTCATACAGCATTATACCAAGACCACCGAAAGATAGATCTATTTTCGGTGGCCTTCATTATACGCTGTACAGAAAACTAGATTGTGCCGAAGAATCTTCGGCTCATTTTTTACTTGTTTTTTTTTTTCACTCGCTGTACAACACTAAGCGCGCTGTTTCATTTTGTCTCTCAATTTTAGTCCTGGAATTTTTTTTTTTGCTTCAGTGCCACTGTATTCAGTGTTTTTCCTATCCATCGTAGGATGGATTTTTGGTTCCTTTGTGCTACCCCCCTTTTTTTTTCAGCTTCACATTCCGTTTAGCCATTCCTGTTTCAATAATTTTTTTGTCAACATCAGCACGAATAGCTCATATCAGATGTGAAGTTTAATGCTTGTTTATGTCTGGTTGTTGTGTGTATAAAATCCTCTACCACGAATCCATTAAATAAAACTTTACAACATAAAATCTCAGAAAGAAAATATCACGAGAAATAAACATGTAACAAACGCGCCGAAGAAACGAGTTTTCTGTACAGCGTATAATGCTGTATGAGCCGCGGCCCATGAAACTTTAACCACGGCCCGGTGGTGACATGTCCTATAGTGTTGCCAGACGAACGATCATGACTGACTTTGACCTTAAGTGAAATAAAAACTACAGGGGCTGGAGGGCTGCTATTTGGGTATGTTTGATGATTGGAGGGTGGATGATCAACATACCAATTTGCAGCCCTCTAGCCTCAGTAGTTTTTAAGATCTGGAGGCGGACAGAAAAAAGTGCGGCCGGACAGACAAAGCCATCTCAACAGTTTCCTTTTAGAGAAAACTATAAAACAACAAAGATCCACAACTGGATTCGTCTGAAGAGAAGAGTTTGGCTGTGACCCCGGACCGCCCTACATGATATGGCAGATGATGACAAATGGTTTTCTACCTTTTGCCAGCTCGCTCACCTGAGTTTTCTGTTTACCTTTCGGCAGAGGGGAGAGAGAGAGAGAGAGAGAGAAGCAGGCAAAGGACGCTTGTGAAATTATCCCCAACCCCCGCTTTCACTCATTCACTTCTCTGCTTTTGAATATGTTTTCACTGAAGTTGATTGTATCAATTTATCTATTTATCTGTCTATCGGGGATTATCTAAATCTGTCTATTTATCTGTTTAATCTGTCTATTTGAAGAAATATGTATAGTGAGTAAAGAGCCAAGAATGTGCAATAACTAGTGAGGTATAACGTTTATGAACATAAATTATAATTATTATTTTATATTAATGCTATTGCTTTTTTTTTTTTACCAAAAAAAGGTGAAATAACTAAAACTGTAAATCTGTAAATCTGTTGAGAGTATTTTGACACCTTCACAAAAGCTATAAATGTAAATCTTCATGGTGCATCACTATGTTGTGACCGGAAATAATGAATAAATAGCAACAATGAGAGACTGTATTTTCCCAAAATACAAAAAGGTTAAAAAAAAGGTGGGTGCTGAAGAGGACCATTGTCGAAAGCTTCCCCCACCCTTTTTTTTAACCTTTTTTATATTTTTTGAAAAGTACAGTCTCTCATTTACAATATATTGGCTTTTTACTCACCAATCAGTAAATCTCCTGAGAACATTTTGACATCTTCATAGAAGGTATTATCCTTGAAACAATAAAATGATTGCAGTAACTAATTACATGAGTAACTTGAGCAACCGTAGGTGAGACGCAGCTTTGGTTGCCATAAATAATTTCTGTTAGTGATTCAGAAACGTTCGAGGATTCCACCTGTTGTTTGAGAAATGGGTAATTATTACTCTTATTCTCCTTGCTTTTAGTTTTCTGTGAAAGAAAACTATTGTGCCGGCTTTGTCTGTCCGTCCGCACTTTTTTTCTGTCCGCACTTTTTCTGTCCGCCCTCAGATCTTATAAAACTACTGAGGCTAGAAGGTTGCAAATTGGTATGTTGATCATCCACCCTCCAATTATCAAACATACCAAATTGCAGCCCTCTAGCCTCAGTAGTTTTTATTCTATTTAAGGTTAAAGTTAGCCATAATCGTGCTTCTGGCAACGATATAGGATAGGCCTCCACCGAGCCGTGGTTAAAGTTTCATGGGCCGCTGCTCATACAGCATTATACCGACGTAACTTTCGTTTCTTAATATTAATAACGCGAAAGAGATCAATTATGCGTTGAGATCTCGCTCTCTAGCTTGCTTGCATCCATATTAAAATCCTTGAGTATCGTATTTATTTTGCCAGGAAAGAATGACTTCCCAGAAAATTCAAAGTCAGAAAATATACTGAGAGAAAATGAAGGGCGTCACTGCATTCATTTGATATTTTTTTTTAAACTATCTCTTCTTTTTTTTTACTCACAGATGTCTGGGCGCTGTAATTGGGCGTGAAACTCGATGTATGTTTTCTCACAACATCAAACTTAAGCTATATATTACTAGATGCCGGACTGAATTCAAGATCATAGGAAAACTAAGACGGTTAAATAAGTGAGTACTTTATTTGTTTTATTTGCGTCTTGAAATATTTTTAAATTGAATTATTTATCTGAAGTTACATTCCTGTGGTCCAGACCATGAGGCTAGCAACCGTAGCCGAGGACTCCTTGAGCCACACCCTCGAAGGGGAAAAAGGGGTGATGGCTGTGTGGTTTGAGGCGTCACTGTGGTCCTGAGTTCTTGTCTTCCGTGGTTCGAGCCCACGAGACGACGAACTTATTTCCAGCTAAAAAATTCCCCTTCGGGTAACATGCATGAAAATATATTATTTCCGAGGCAGAGCGAATTCGATATTAAAGGACGTTTGTAGCTTAGTGCCTGTATATGAATCGCGGTGATGTGATAAAATTCATTCATATATATATATATATATATATATATATATATATATATATATATATATATATATATATATATATATATATATATATATATATATATATATATATATATCACATTACTTGTGCTAGGCTTCAGTAAGACACGTTGGTTTAATCCCAGGTTCTTTGTTTACAAAGTACAAGCTTTCGAAAACATAAAGTCTTCTTCGTCAGGTACCTGATGTAAAAGACAGTATGTCTTCGAAAGCTTGTACTTTGTGAATTAAACAATTTGGAATTTAAACCATCACGTCTTGTTGAAGCCTAGCACGGGTAATATGGATATATATACACAGTGAAGTTGTGTGGCTAATTTCTGATATATATATATATATATATATATATATATATATATATATATATATATATATATATATATATATATATATATATATATATATATATATATATATACATACATACATACATACATAATGTGTATAACTAGGGGACAAAATGAGGCGGAAGCTGATAAGAGGAATTGCTTGTTTAATAAGTGTTAAATGTAAAACGCTGAAAGGTTTATCAGTGCTGAGGTATTGCGAGAATGTGATGAAAACGTTAGCATATTTTACAAAAGCCAGGTGGGGAGTTTACGTGGTTTAACCACTTGGAAAGAATGAAAGACAAATTAGTGGCAGAGGTGTATAATTCTTGATTGTTTTATGTGGTTTAATCACGTGGAGAAAATGGAAGACAAATTGGTGGTAGAGGTGTATAATTCTTGATTGTTTTATGTGGTTTAATCACGTGGAGAGAATGGAAGACAAATTGGTGGTAAAGGTGTATAATTCTTGATTGTTTTATGTGGTTTAATCACGTGGAGAGAATGGAAGATAAATTAGTGGTAGAAGTGTATAATTCGGGTGTGTTTTGAGAAAGGGGAGGGAAGTAGAGAAAAACGCTGGACTGATGACACCGAGCTGTTGGAATATTTTAGGCTTAAAATTCAGAAATGTTGAGAGTGCTGCAGGATAGTAGTAGGTGAGTGAGGCATTTGGCGTTCAACACCATGCTGATGAGCTTTGTGATGAGGTATTGAAATATATGTGTATAAGGAAGCTTTCTTTTCTTTTACTCTTTTCTGAAAATAATGTATATACCTAAGTATAAATGTTTATATTAGTTTATATATATATATATATATATATATATATATATATATATATATATATATATATATATATATATATATATATATATATGCACACACACACATATACATATATATATATATATATATATATATATATATATATATATATATAGAGAGAGAGAGAGAGAGAGAGAGAGAGAGAGAGAGAGAGAGAGAGAGAGAGAGAGAGGATGTTATTATTATGCTCGTCTTTTAAAAAAAGGGACACTTTCGCTGTACAGAAATTTTTGTCGCCAATTTTTCCCGAAGAAAAGACACCAACGAATACTTTCCTAAATAAAACCAATAAACTATTGATATAGGCGGCCTGGCTCTCTCTCTCTCTCTCTCTCTCTCTCTCTCTCTCTCTCTCTCTCTCTCTCTCTCTCTCTCTCTCTTCCTTCGGAATGGATTTTGAAATGCCCATTGTAAGTAGTCCATTCACAAGGGAGGTTTCAGAATTGAGAAATAAAAAAGGGAGGAAGAATGGAGAGAGAGAGAGAGAGAGAGAGAGAGAGAGAGAGAGAGAGAGAGACGAGGGCAGGAAATCTCGTAGAGGCTGAGAGAGAGAGAGAGAGAGAGAGAGAGAGAGAGACCCGGTAATGGAAGGCTATCGCCGTATAATGAAAGTTTTTCAAGCTTTCTTTTTTTTTGCACCGGATATACAACAACTCTCTCCCACCGAAAGCTTTCATACATTTTTATACATTTTTCCAGCAGGTGCGACGGAATGTATGCTGAGAGGTTAATACATTTCGCGAAGAATATCGGTATGTGACAGGGCACAGAAGGGGCCTCGTTGTTGTACGAAAACTGGTCGATAGTCATTTGTTTATTGGTCTCATTGTCCTTCGGAAAGGGGAGACAGAATTCGCCTGGGGGGTAGGTTTGTAGGGGGTGGAAGGAAAATGGAGGGGGGCGATAGCTCGCATATATGCTACTGGAAGGAGCTGTGAAAATGAATAGCATTATTATGCGTTTGTGTACGTGTGTGTGTGTGTGTGTTTTTATTTATTTATTTATTTATTTTTTATTTTGGTTGTTTAAGCAACCTGACCTGATATGGAAATGTTGCCAGTTCGAGTTCTCTTATTTAAAAGGAAAAATCTTACTGGGGTGAATGTAGTTTGATTTCGTATGAAAAGCAATTACAATGGCACGGTGTTATTATTATTATTATTATTATTATTATTATTATTATTATTATTATTATATTATTATTATTTATTATTATTTATGAATAATAAAAATCCACAATTATGTACATCATAAATTGTGGATTTTTGTTATGGCTAATTTCTTAGTATATTATTATTATTATTATTATTATTATTATTATTATTATTATTATTATTATTATTATTATTATTATTATTATTATTATTACATCAAGTTAAACAGTCACTTGATGTAAGTTGCTAATTTTCTTTTACTAGAGGGAACAGAAAACGTAAAAAATGCGCCGAAGTCTCTTCGGCGCAATCGAGTTTTCTGTACAGCCGCTTTAGCGTATAATCAAGGCCACCGAAAATACTGTAGGTATATCTTTCGGTGGTCTCGGTATAATGCTGTATGAACCGCGGCCCATGAAACTTTAACCACGGCCCGTAGGTGGCCTATCCTATATCGTTGCCAGAAGCACAATTATGGCTAACTTTAACCTTAAATAAAACAAAAAAAACTACTGAGGCTAGAGGGCTGCAATTTGGTATGTTTTATGATTGGAGGGTTGATGATCAACATACCAATTTGCAGCCCTCTAGCCTCAGTAGTTTTTAAGATCTGAAGGCGCACAGAAAAAGTGCGGACGGACCGACAAAGCCGGCACAACAGTTTTCTTTTACAGAAAAATAAAAACTGATGGATATGAAATTTCAGGAAAAGGCCATATATAGATAATGAATCAAATGAGCAACTGAAAATCACAACCAGGATTGTTATATCAAGAATAAGAGAGAGAGAGAGAGAGAGAGAGAGAGAGAGAGAGAGAGAGAGAGAGAGAAATCAATGAAGAAAAAATCAGGCTGTCGTAGCAGCAGTATTAGATAAATACGATTTTCAAAAAGGATAGAAGACAAATACTGAAGTTCACAAGAAGAATTCTGAATTTTACAAGAAGATACTGAAGTTTGTGAATATGAATACTGAAGTTTACAGGAAAGAATACTGAATTTTGCAAGATGAATACTGAACTTCATGAAAAAGAATACTGAAATTCACAACATGAATGCTCAAGTTTACAAGAAGAATACCGAATTTTGCAAGACTACTGAAGTTTTCAAGAAAGAATACTGAATTTTACAAGATGAATACTGAACTTTATGACGAAGAATACTGAATTTCACAAAATGGATACTGAAATTTACAAGAACGAATTCGGAATTTTGCAAGAATATTGAAGTTTACAAGAAAGAATGCTGAATTTTACAAGAATACTGAGGTTTACAAGAAAGAATACTGAATTTTGCAAGAATACTGAAAGTTTTCGAGGAAGAGTACTGAATTTTACAAGAGGAATACTGAACTTTGTGAAGAAGAATACTGAATTTCACAAGATGAATACTGAAGTTTACAAGAAAGAATACTGAATTTTGCAAGAATACTGAAGTTTACAAGAAAGAATACTGAATTTCACAAGAATACTGAATTTTACAAGAATACTGAATTTTGCCAGAATACTGAATTTTACAAGGAGAATACTAAATCATAAGTAAATATGAGGAGAAACGACCGAATTAAAAACTCAGGAGCAAAAGAGTGAAAGCAAGAACCAAGGAAACCAACCAAAGTAAACGAAAATGGAATAAGTAAAGAAAAGTAAGAGGAAGAGGGAGAGAGGTGTCTGAGGCGGTCGGTTAAGAACCAAAGAAGTAAACTGAAGTAAACGAAAGATAAAGAAGAAAATGATAAGAATAAGAGTAAGAGGAAGAGGAAGAGAGGTGTCTGAGGCGGTCGGTTAAGAACCAAAGAAGAAAACCGAAAGAAACGAAAGATAAAAAAATAAAGAAGAGTAAGAGGAAAAGAAAGAGGAAGAGAGGTGGCGGAGGCAGGCGGCCGGATGACTCGACACCCTCCTCCGATCAAGCGTTGATGGCAGTCATTAGGGAGCCGTAAAATTTTGGGGGTAATTAACCCTTTCTTTCAGGAACACTCGTCTATAGTCTGTGATTTTCATGCAAATAAGCCCCCGCCAAGGCCGTTCGGTTCCTGGCGATCGCACCTCAACTACAATTTGGTTAGTTCATTTTAAGGCTGGCCTTCGCCCTCCTCCTCCTCCTCCTCCTCCTCCTCCTCCTCCTCCTCCTCCTCCTCCTTCTTCTTCTTCGTCTTCTTCTTTTTCTTCTTCGTCTTCTCCTCCTGCTCTTTCATTCCCCAGACTTTTATTTTTAATTTCTTCTTCTTCTTCTTCTTCTTCTTCTTCTTCTTCTTCTTCTTCTTCTTCTTCTTCTTCTTCTTCACCATTACCCCTCTTTCTTCATTGTTCAGTTTCCAGTTCGTTTTCCCAAAATGCTATTTCTTCTTCTTCTTCTTCTTCTTCTTCTTCTTCTTCTTCTTCTTCATTTTATGCCTGGTCTTCACCCTCCTCTTTCATCCCTCAGAGTTTTCTGTTTAATCTCTTCTTCGTCTTCTTCTTCTTCTTCTTCTTCTTGACCATTACTCTCTTTCCTCATTGTCCAGGCTCCTTTTTCCACAGGCTATCTCTCGTTCATTTTCCCAAAAGTGTTACATCTTCTTCTTCTTCTTCTTCTTCTTCTTCTTCTTCTTCTTCTTCTTCTTCTTCTTCTTCTTCTTCTTCCTTCTTCTTCTTCTTCCTGTCCATCACCATTACGCTCTTTTCTCTTCGTACGAATCTCCTTTTTTTTCTACAGAGTCTATTTCGTTTTTGCAATGTTTCTCGTTCCTTTTCCCAAAGTGCTCCTTCTTCTTCTTCTTCTTCTTAAGCCTGGTCTTCACCTCCCTTCTCCTTCTCTTGCATCCCCTAGACTTTTAACTTCTTCTTCTTCTTCTTCTTCTTCTTCTTCTTCTTCTTCTTCTTCTTCTTCTTCTTCTTCTTCCTCTGCTTGTCTATCACCATTACCCTTTTCTCTGCTTACGAATTTCCTTTTTTTTTTTTCTACAGAGTCAGATCGTTTTTGCAATGTTTCTCGTTCCTTTCCCAAAGTGCTTCTTCTTCTTCTTCTTCTTCTTCTTCTTCTTCTTCTTCTTCTTCTTCTTCTTCTTCTTCTTCATTTTAAGCCTGGTCTACACCCCTCTTCTTCTCCTCCATCCCCCAGACTTTTTAATTTCTTCTTCTTCTTCTTCTTCTTCTTCTTCTTCTTCTTCTTCTTCTTCTTCTTCTTCTTCTTCTAGTCCATCACCATTACCCTTTTTTCTCTCTGCTTATGAGTCTCCTTTTTTTCCTACAGTTTATTTCATTTTGGCGATGTTTCTAGTTCCTTTTTTCCCGAGTATTCCAGCTGGTACCAACGCTTTTCCGGCAAAAGCTAAACGACGAATTGTTTTCTAAGGTGCATTTTTATATATCCGTAATTCCTTCTTGGAAATTAGAATAAAATTTAAATTTCCGATTTCTCGCGCCCTTTTTTGTCTTTGCATTGGCTAGAAGTAAGTACAGACCTGTACACACTTCTAGCCAAGTCCATAGTGGCCGTCTTGCGGTAAGCTTTCACCAGAATTTCACATTTGTCGCCACTAGCAGTGTTAGCTAGCCTTCATGGCCGTTTAAACCTACTTGCGACAGATTCGCGACTGTCATAGCTGTTTAGGAAGAATATATCGTTTTGGAACTCTGAGTGCCGGGGTTGGGGGTCAGAATTAGATACAGTTTTGGGGTAAAGAATATCGAAAGGCCAATTTGCTCTCCTCATGGCTATTCAAACGCTCTAATAATTTTTGTCAAAATATTCTTTTCCATCATCTCTCTTATTTTTATCCGTTCTTGTAGTGTTTTTGAAATGTCATTCATCCTTTCATCCCTGCTCTTCACTGACACAGACGTAACCCTTGACCAGCCAAGATTTGGTACCACAAAAGGTGGCAAATTTACTTTATTGCCATTTTATTTGATGTTTCTGTAGAGGCGCATCTTGGCCTTCACTTTTTTTGCGTATAAATCAAATCCTGTGACACTTAGAATTGTTTGCCTACTTAACATTGTCATAGGGGATTAAAATAGCCGACGCCTCTTACAAAGTTACCACTTTGAAAAGGCTGTTATGTTCTCTTCACAACACGGACCTAGAATTTAGCACCGTGGATGATACCAAAATGTGAAAAATCAGGTCTGGTCACAGCGCGGATTGTGGGTGACAGTATTTGCAAGCAAAGAGCTTCAAAATTATTAGCATAAAATCAGAATTAATATATAAATATATATACATATGTATATTAAATGTATATTATAAATTTGTATATTTATATATGTATATATGTGTGCGTATGTGTTTGTGTAATTTAATTTTTTCATCATTACTAAACATTTTTACGTCTTATACACAGATTATCTCAGAGTAAAAAAAAAAAGTATTTTGAAAAAGTAAACGCATTTTCCTTCCCATAGAAGGGCACTATTTAAGAAATAGCTTTTTATTCTCCCTGGAAACATTCATTAAAAGAACTCTGCTTTTTTTTCTGTGTTTGCGTGTTCATGTAGTTGTCCATTATGTAATTCTAGTCATATCTCAGTTCAGGAAACAAAACCTCTTCCAGTTTAATATTTTTTCAGTATCTTTACAGAGTTGACGTTTTTTTTCTTTCTCTCTCTCTCTCTCTCTCTCTCTCTCTCTCTCTCTCTCTCTCTCTCTCTCTAAACCTAGGAGACTTGTTTGGGGGGGGGGTTACTTATCCGTCCAATCGTTCTTCATTAACAGAAAAAATAATTCCCAGTAACCTTGATAGATTCCATCATTGGTGCAGTAGGGAAAGAGCCTTTTTTTTTTATAAATAATCAGAAACATCGGTCGATAAATTGTAAAGTATTAGTACATTCCGTATTATGAATGCTTTGAAATGGCTAAACGTACATTGCTTAGTAAAAGATTAGCATTTAAAGACAAAAAAATAAAGAATAATTACAAAAGACAATTTAAGCAGCTTCAAAAACTCCTTTGAAACTGTAAAACTGCCACTACTTAGTAAAAGAAGAGGGTTTAAAGACAAAAAACGAGAACAATTACAAAAAACAAAAAATTGCGCCGAAGTTTCTTCGGCGCAATCGAGTTTTCTGTACAGCCGCTACAGCGTATAATCAAGGCCACCGAAAATAGATCTATCTTTCGGTGGTCTCGGCATAATGCTGTATGAGCCGCGGCCCATGTAACTTTAACCACGGCCCGGTGATGGTGGCCTATCTCATATCGTTGCCAGAAGCACGATTATGGGTAACTTTAACCTTAAATAAAATAAAAACTATTGAGGCTAGAGGACTGCAATTTGGTATATTTGATGATTGAAGGTTGGATGATCAACATACCAATTTGCAGCCCTCTAGCCTCAGTGGTTTTAAGATCTGAGGGCGGCCAGGAAAAGTGCGGACAGAAAAAAGTGCGGTCAGAAAAGTGCTGCGGACGGACATACAAAATCGACACAATAGTTTTCTTTTACAGGAAACTGAAAGACAATTTAGGAAACTTGAAGACAATCAGACAACGAATGAACATTTTCCGAAAATAATTAAAATTCGAGGCCTATAACAATCAGAGAAAGAGCAGCAGCCATCGACTCCAAAGCTGAGAATTATATTGCTTGCAAAACCACTTAAAAAAAATAAAAGCAAAAATAAAAACTAAAAACGGAAGAAAATGCGATGATTCGGGTTGATGTTACACACACTCACACACACACACACATTCCACGGCACAAAAAAAAAAAAAATTTAATTTTCGCATAATATAAAAAGCTCCCAATATTCCATTTTGCATGTGCAATCACTTGTGTGACTGCTTTCGAATGCCTCAGGTTGGGCAGTGGTGTTTCGGTGTACTAGCGCGTGTAGTCGCCTGCATGATTTTGTCGGTGGGGTGGGTGGGGTTAGGTAGTCTGTATAGGGAGGGGAGGGGGTGCGTTTATTCATTTGCATGATTTTACCAGGGTGAAGGGAGGGAGGGGCTAGTCTGTTAAGGAGGGGGGAGGGGTAGTCCGTTAAGGAAGGTCGGGGGAGATGGGAAAGGATTCAGGGGTGGGTTGGGGGTGGTAGATTGGGAATATTTTTTTTTTTTTTCAGTTCCAGGTTCCATTAAATTTCTCTTAATTCTCCTTTGTGCCTGAGGGATTCGCATTTATAATTAATGCACATTATTTCTAATTACTCGGCTCAGTTTTGGAAGGAATGACTAAACTTCATGCATTTCAATAATGAATTTAATATATTGAGGAAAATCATCTTTTCCAATGTACTTCGAGTTCGCTGTCGGAGTGGAAGTAATCAATTTGTTCATTTAAGTTTCTGTCTGAGATATTTAGAGAATGATTAAAAAAAAAATTACGTTTTACCAAGAGGTCATTTTGCAACTAAAATGTGCTGCAGTGCTGGGTACAATATCTAAAAAAAAATACAAAGGTGTATGTAAACGATTTGCAAAATATCTTAAAAGAATATCCACTGATATAGCTTAATGCTTTGTAAAATATCTTGAAAAATACTCAAGGGTGTATGCAAAAGATTTAGCCCTTAAAAGAAATATCCACTGATGTATGCAAAAGATTTGCCCCTTAAAAAATATCAACGGATCTATGTAAAAGATTTATCAATCAAAAAAATACCAGCGGATATGTGTAAACGATTTATCCATTAAAAATAATATCCGCGAATGTATGTAAACGGTTTATCCCTTAAAAAAAATATCATCGGATGTATGTAAATGATTTATCCCTTAAAAAAATATAATCGGATGTATGTAAATGATTTATCCCTTAAAAAATTATCCGTGAATGTACAAAAACGATTTACCCCTTAAAAAAATATCCGCGAATGTATGTAAACGATTTATCCCTTAAAAAAGTATCCACGGATGCATGTAAACGATTTATCCCTTAAAAAAATATGCACGGATGCATGTAAACGATTTATCCCTTAAAACAATATCCAAGGGTGTATGTAAACGATTTATCCCTTAAAACAATATCCATGGATGTATGTAAACGATTTACCCCTTAAAACAATATCCACGGATGTATGTAAACGATTTATATAAAACAATATCCACGGTTGTATGTAAACGATTTATCCCTAAAAAAATATCCACGTATGTATGTAAACGATTTATCCCTTAAAAAAATATGCACGGATGCATGTAAACGATTTATCCCTTAAAAAAATGTCCACGGATGTATGTAAACTATTTATCCCTTAAAACAATATCCACGGATGTATATAAACGATTTATCTCTTAAAACAATATCCATGGATGTATGTAAACGATTTATCCCTAAAAAAATATATACGCGCCTATATGTAAACGATTTATCACATTCAAAGTATATCTAAGGATGTGGGTAAACTATTTATCCCTGAGAAAAACATCCACGGATGTATGTGAAGGTTTTATCCTTTAAAAAATATCCACATGTATGTAAACGGTTTAACCCTTAAAAATATCCACTGATGTATGTAAACGATTTCTGCCTTTAAAGAAAATATCCACTGATGTATGTAAACGATTTATACTTTTAAAGAAAATCTCCTTCAATATATGTAAAGGAGTTATCCCTTAAAAATATCCACGGATTTATGTAAACGATTTGTAAAACACCTTAAAAAAATATCAGGGATGTATGTAAACGACCTATACCTTTGAAGAAAATATCCACTGATGTATGTAAACGATTTATCTTTAAAGAAAATATCCTTGAATGTATATGTAAAAGAGTTATCCCTTAAAAATATCCACTGATTTATGTAAGCGATTTGTAAAACACCTTAAAAAAAACATGGATTTATGTAAACGATTTGTAAAACATCTTTAAAAAAATATCCACGAATATATGTAAACGATTTATCCCCTCAGCATTTTCACTTTTAATTCATTTCCTATACTTATGTTAGCCCGACCACTGACTGCCCTTTTCCAGAGTAGTAATCTTCTTAAAACACTCTATTGAAAAGAGAGAGAGAGAGAGAGAGAGAGAGAGAGAGAGAGAGAGAGAGAGAGAGAGAGAGAGAGAGAGAGGCAGGCGGGGTGCTCAGAGTTAATGATTCCTGAGTTCCTTCCAGAATCGGTCCCTTTAAACGGTTTGTTTTCCTCCAGCCATGTGTGGACGCCGAATAAAGAGCAACTCTGCGCCCCGCTGCTTGTGTTTAAAATATCTCTCATTATAATCCACATGCCTCAGCGAACCTCACCCCCGGCTCTCTCTCTCTCTCTCTCTCTCTCTCTCTCTCTCTCTCTCCATCGATTTTTCAAAAGTGCTACTATGACTGGTTCCACATCGTTTTTCGGCGCGGCGAAACATGGCAGAGAAAAGGATGGTAGTAAAAGTTCTCTCTCTCTCTCTCTCTCTCTCTCTCTCTCTCTCTCTCTCCATTTAAGGGTATAAAGAGAAAAAAGGGAACATACAAACTCCTTTATGTATTTACTGGAAAAGATTCACAAAAAAAAAAAGGCCAGGTACAAAGTGACGGCCAGACATACGGAAATGAACAGTCGACGCGGAGCGTTGGACCAATTAATGAATAGTAGAAATTGTAAATTGGATAAATAAATAAATAAATAAATATATTAATAAATAAATAAACAAATATATAAATAAATGAATGGAAAAATAAAAATGTAAATGAGTAGATAAACAGATAAATAAATAAATAGATAAATTGAACAAAATAATCGGTGGCAAATTGCTGTGCTGAGTTTATCAAAACTTCAACTTAATCTCATCAAAGGCACCCGAATTTCTCTCTCTCTCTCTCTCTCTCTCTCTCTCTCTCTCTCTCTCTCTCTCTCTCTCTCTCTCTCTCTCTCTAAAAGGAAATTAGGTAAAGTAAAAGTTCCACAACATATAACCCTAAACATCGGGGTAAGTCTTCATGTAAAAGGTTATTGAGCTGTTTTTTTTTTTTTATGCAAAGGCCGCAGTCAAGGGCAACTTGATGCCTCTAGTTATTCCACGTCTGAAGGAGGGAAAAGAAAGACATTTGGAAAACGATAAGTCCGCCTCTTAGAAAAGGGACGCGTATAGGAATCAGGAAGAATATACCAATGTAGACATTCCATAGCTTGGTGGTGGAGGGACTGAATGTCATTGTTATTCTGACTTAAATAATCTTTCTTAACGAACATTCAGAAGATTATAAGCCTACATGAATCAGAAATCTTACAACCCATTTTATTCCTTTTACTGCCCCTCCGTTCATATTCTTTCTTCCATCTTACTTTTCCACGGTCTCCTAAGTGCAAATGCGAGGTTTTCCTCCTGTTACACCTGTAAAATCTTATCAACTCTAAGTTTTCCTCTCAGCGCTGAATGACCTCACAGGTCTCAGTGCTTGGCCTTTGGCCTAGAACTTATATTCTTGTATTCTGTTATATTCTTATAGTTTGTTCATATTCTTATATTCTGTTATATTCTTATAGTTTGTTCATATTCTTGTATTCTGTTATATTCTTATAGTTTGTTCATATTCTTATACTCTGTTAAATTCTTATAGTCTGTTTATATTCTTATAGTCTGTTTATGTTTTTATAGTCTTTTATATTCTTATATTCTGTTATATTCTTATAGTCTGTTTATATTCTTATATTCTGTTATATTCTTATATTCTGTTATATTCTTATAGTCTGTTTATCTTCTTTTGGTCTGTTTATATTCTTATATTCTGTTATATTCTTATAGTCTGTTTATTTTCTTATGGTCTGTTTATATTTTTCTATTCTGTTATATTCTTATATTCTGTTATATTCTTATAGTCTGTTTATCTTCTTAAGGTCTGTTTATATTCTTACATTCTGTTATATTCTTATATTCTATTATATTCTTATAGTCTGTTTATCTTCTTATGGTCTGTTTATATTCTTCTATTCTGTTATATTCTTACATTCTGTTATATTCTTATATTCTTCTTATGTTATATTCTTATTCTGTTATATTTCTTATAGTCTGTTTATCTTCTTATCTTCTTATATTCTTACATTCTGTTTATATTTCTTTATATTCTTATAGTCTGTTATCTTCTTATGGTCTGTTTATATTCTTACATTCTGTTATATTCTTATATTCTGTTATATTCTTATAGTCTGTTTATCTTCTTATGGTCTGTTTATATTTTTCTATTCTGTTATATTCTTACATTCTGTTATATTCTTATAGTCTGTTTATCTTCTTATGGTCTGTTTATATTCTGATATACTGTTATATTCTTATAGTTTATTTTTGGCCGTGAATGATAATTTTGGAATTTTTATCTTCTCTTCACTAATGGTACATCGCCCCCCTCCCCCCCTCCCCGCACGAAAGAGAAGCCTTTTGACGAACTAGTTTTTCGTCCTTTGCAATTATTTTCGTCTGTCTAGCAACGGCATAAATTGGATTGTTTGGCAGTGTGAAATATTCTTCCATAAAATGTTGCTCAGAGTTTTTGGGTCGGCGAAAAATGGCAGGAAATGGATATGTATTTTGTTATGAAGGGAACTCAAGGAGGGAACATTTCCAGGATGCGCAATTGCAAATGAGCGAATTTCCTGAGTTCTTCGTTCATTTGGGTCTGTCATTTATTCCTGGTTAGCTCGCGAGATTGTTCTGTGAGTGTACATTGCCGCTGAAGGCTTATATATATATATATATATATATATATATATATATATATATATATATATATATATATATATATATATATATATATATATATATATATATATATATATATGTATATATATATACATACATATATATATATACTGTATATATATTTCGTATAGCTTAGAGATTGCTTGAGGGTACAAGGTTGAAGAATGGAGAAGATTCATGAGCTGATGGATTGCACTTGAAATTTTCTGCTAACAGGATAATTGCATGGTAGACCAGGGTGTGTAAGGTAACTCTGGTTAAGGGAAAGATTACAGAGGATTTTGGTAAAGGGGAACAATTGCTCCTTTTCAAAAGATGAAAGGTGGCAGGGTAGACTAAATTAATTATTGAGGCATAACATTTCATAGTTTGTTTGGGAAAGTGTATGTGTGAAAGGTGACTTGATGAGAGTAACTATAAATTTTCATGATAAAGGTAAAGGCTTCGTTTAAATATGTAGATGGGAGTGACTGGTTTCGTGCAAAAGCAGGTCTCAGACATTGTGTCTTATTTCTGCAGTTTACATTTATATTGTCAATTTACATTGTCAGTTTAATATCTTTTTTAAAGGAGTGATAACGAAAATTAAGGGGAGGACAGAAGACTTGTAGGAGCAGGTTTGTGGGCTGGGGAAAGTATTAATTGGTGATAATGAGAGAAGCTCCAGAGACCGGCGAAAGTTGGAAAGTGCTTCTTAAAGAAGAAAGTTACAAGTGAGTTTGTGTATTCGTTTATGTGGGAGTGAGCATACGTATAATTATATGAACGTTGGAAATGGTCTCTGTATTTAAAGTATTCCCCTTATTCAAAATCTAATTTTATATCTGTAAATTACAAAAAGATTCTGAAATTCTTTCAGCCACTACTCTCAATTTTCTGGTCCCC
>NC_089750.1:72442206-72447206 GCF_040412425.1 Macrobrachium rosenbergii
ACAATCGAAACAGCCATTCACAAGATCCGGAATCCAGGAGGATGTAAAGTTGAACCCGTCATCAAGGAAGGGAAAGAAGTAAGAATTAATATGCAAGATTGCTTCAGCGTGAAATAGAGATGTGAAATTGAAAGTAAAGAGCTATGAGTAATGTAGATAATTCGCAATGAGAGATAATGGTGATTGTATTAAGAAATCACGTAACCAGATTTGCATACAATAAAGGAGAGAGAGAGAGAGAGAGAGAGAGAGAGAGAGAGAGAGAGAGAGACGATGAAAGAAAGTGAATATTCACTCTGTCGAATGGGGTGGAATGTCATTAGAAAGAGGAAGTGAGAGAGAGCGAGAGAGAGAGAGAAAGAGAGGAAAAGGGAGAAGCCAAATGGATGATAACAGCCAAAGGGTAAAAAATGAGATAAGGAATATTGATATTAAATAGACGGGGGTGAGTGTTGTGGGGCGGGGGGGGGGGGAGTTGGAGAGTAGGAGGAGGAAGATGGAAGTGGGGGGAGGGGGGAACAACTGTGTACGGTCATGCTGTCTAATGAAAAATAATGAAAAGAGAATGATGTGCAACGATGAAGAGTGAGTAATGAAAAATAATGAATAGTCAAGTCATGCGATTTTTCCACTGAGGAAAGATAATGAAATAAGTGGTTCCGTAAACTGCTGTTTAATGAACCAAATATGAGTTTACGTGGAAATGAAAATAGTTGCAATGAAAGCTCATGTCATGAGAATAGTTTCAATGAAAGCTCATGCCATGAGACTAGTTTCGATGAGAGCTCATGTCATGAGAAAATTTTCAATGAAAGCTCATGTCATGAGAACATTTTCAATGAAAGCTCATGTCATGAGAACATTTTCAGTGAAAGCTCATGTCACGAGAACAGTTTCAATGAAAGCTCATGTCATGAGAATAGTTTCAATGAAACCTCATGCCATGAGACTAGTTTCAATGAAAGCTCATGTCATGAGAACATTTTCAGCGAAAGCTCATGTCATGAGAACATTTTCTATGAAAGCTCATGTTATGAGAACATTTTCAATTAAAGCTCATGTCATGAGAACATTTTCAATGAAAGCTCATGTCATGAGAATAGTTTCAAAGAAACCTCATGCCATGAGACTAGTTTCAATGAAAGCTCATGTCATGAGAACAGTTTCAATGAAAGCTCATGTCATGAGAACATTTTCAATGAAAGCTCATGTTATGAGAACATTTTCAATGAAAGCTCATGTCATGAGAACAGTTTCAATGAAAGCTCATGTCATGAGAACATTTTCAATGAAAGCTCATGTCATGAGAACATTTTCAATGAAAGCTCATGTCATGAGAATATTTTCAGTGAAAGCTCATGTCAGTACACAATTCTGTCCATCAGAATTGTCAGTGACTTATGGTACAAGTGCATCGTGTCCCAAAGCAAAGCTGGGCCTGGTGGCAGGCTGTGGACTCCTTTGTGGGTGTGGGTTGGGGGTTATTGCCCCCATGAATGATGAGGGAGCCCTTTACTCCTTTTATGCTGTAGGATTCCTGCAGGTAAAAAACGGCATTCACGTTACTCTGCGTGTCGGAAAAACAACTAAATGGACTGCCTATGGGGTCTGAAGCTATATCCTGCAAAAGCAGGGGAGAAATTGGGTATTGAGCCTGAGAGGTTTTAAGTAAACTTATGTGGTACAAAAAACAAGTAGAAAATGCGCCGAGGTTTCTTCAGCTCAATCGCGTTTTCTGTATAACCAAGGCCACCGAAAATAGATCTATCTTTCGGTGGTCTCGGTATAATGCTGTATGAGCAGCGGCCTGTGAAACTTTAACCACGGCCCGGTGGTGGCCTATCCTGTATCGTCAGAAGCACGATTATGGCTAACTTTTTCAATAAAATAAAAACTTTTGAGGCTAGAGGGCTGCAATTTGATATGTTTGATGATTTGAGGGTGGATGATCAACACACCAATTTGCAGCCCTCTAGTCAGAATAGTTTTTAAGATGTGAGGGCGGGACAGAAAAAAATGAGGACAGACAGACAAAGCCGGCACAATAGTTTTCTTTTCAGAAAAGATTTATGGCAGTTAGCCGTATTTAATGAGAAAAAGATTATTATGGCGCTTAGGACGACGGACGTGAGAATGAAGGATCTTCAGTTGAGAAAAGTAAAAAAAAAAAAAAAGGCAAAGGAAAAAATGCACGTGTGAAAAGATTATTTTCGTGTGGTGTGATCATGAAGAGAGAATGGAGGACAATAATTTGGAAAGTTTGTGAGAAATGAGGAGAGGAATACCGAACAAGTACAGCCTGCGTTGGGTGGTAGGCGGTAAAAGAACAGCGTGGTCTTGATATCCAATAAACGCGAGACTGCACGCAAGATGGTGGTGAGTGACGCATTGTAACAGTGTTGATTCACTGCCAATGGACCTTTGTAGTTATTCGAAGCGGCTCATGATTTGTCAGTTTTCTTCACATGGGGTTTCATTCGTGTTTCGGCCATCAGAAGATGAACTTGAAACTACTAGGTAGTTTATCCGTTATCTAATTTGAGGCCACTCTTGTTGTGGTTGTTGCCTGTATATATATATATATATATATATATATATATATATATATATATATATATATATATATATATATATATATATATATATATGTATATATATATATATATATATTATATATATATATATTTTATATTTTATATATATATATGTATATATGTATGTATGTATGTATTATATATATATACACATACATACTTATGTACATATGTCGCTTATGGAAACGCCTTCATACACACACACACACACACACACCCACCAACAATTGTGTTATCATGTATGCATCAGAGTAACAAGAGGGTAAAGGATGACACTGAAAAAGAGCGTCGAAATACAAACCGCATGAAGCTGAAAAAAATAATGGAGAGGGAGATAAAACGGAAGGGAGATAGTGATGGGGGGAATGTGAGGAGGGGAAGGGAGGAGGAGGAGGAGGAATAAGGGGGGAGGAGGAGAGGCAACAGCTGTGGAGAGTAGGAGTAGTAAACGCATCTTTCCCCAGCCTCCCTCTATTCCCCTCCCTCCCCCTTCGCCCCCCCCTCCCTCTCCCCATTCCATAAGTCCCATAGTATTCTCCCCAGCTAAAAACACAATACTGGCTCTTATCCTGCCCCCCCCCCCCATAAAAACAATTGTTTAACCCCATCACCTTCACAGTATCATTCCTAATTTATCGATATATATATATATATATATATATATATATATATATATATATATATATATATATAATGTGTATATATATACATACTTATGTATATTATATATAATATATAAATATATAATATATATATATATATATATATATATATATATATATAGAGAGAGAGAGAGAGAGAGAGAGAGAGAGAGAGAGAGAGAGAGAGAGAGAGGAGAGAGACAAACACAAACAACATGTATTTACATTTGTGTGCTTGTGTTTATATGTCTAACGGTTTTTTTATACGCTTTTGCACTTAAAAATTAATCGGAGAAAATTGTAACACTCAATTTGTTTCCTTTGCTATTTCTCTTATTTCAATAACTTTAGTTTTACCATTTTCAATGGTAAAGACTGTTCTAAGTTTATCGGTACTGCTTACAACAATAACAACAACTCACCTTTGAGTTTATCACTGGTGCTTGAAACAATATCAACAACTTAACCTTGAGTTTATCAGTACTGCTTACAACAACAATTTATCTTTGAAATCATTCACGTCAGGAGGTTGTTGGGCCGTCATTTCTCTTTCAGTAATAAAATTCATTTTATTTACATGACCCTTTCTACAATGTTAGTCTGAAATGACTTAACTCATTTCTATTAGAAAAGGGTTTTTTTTTTTTGTAGACTTTTCTTTCCCTTCCTCTCGTCGGAAGTTCTGGCGGTCATAGTTTATTAACAAAATTATTTTATATTGAAACACCTGCAAATTCCAACCAATTTTATTTTCTGTTTTCCATATGTGCATTCTAATCATCGTTGTACAGGCATTTTTAGTTTTCTGTACAGGAAAACTATTGAGATGGCTTTGTCTGTCAGTCCGCAGTTTTCTGACCGCCGTCAGATCATAAAAGCTACTGAGGCTAGAGGGCTGCAAATTGGTATGTTGCTCATCCGCCCTCCAATCATCAAACATACCAAATTGCAGCCCTCTAGCCTCAGTAGCTTAAACGTCCATCTGGCAACGATATAGGCCATGCCACCACCGGCCCGTGGTTAAAGTTTCATGGGCCACGGCTCATGCAGCATTATACCGAGACCACCTAAAGATAGACCTATTTTCGGTGGCCTTGATTATACGCTGTAGCGGCTGTACAGAAAACTCGATTGCGCCGAAGAAACTTCGGCATAATTTTTGCTTGTTTCTTTTATTCTTAACGTTGACTTCCTAAATGACTTCTAGATTTCGCAACTTTTTCCGCATCACCACCAGTTTGAATCACTCATGAAAGTACTTGATGCTACTTATTCTCATCCATTTCATTTATTTCACAGAATGGCTATTATCTTGTTTTCAGTTTTCTGGTAAGATTAGGGAACCGTTGCCTTTATATCAATCAGGCTAAATGGCTTTAACATTGGACCTGTCTATATAGTATATGTATATATATATACTGTCATCTAAGGTGTCTCTTATTTTCATTTCTAATTTCTAGCAGTGTGTCTAGTCGACACTGTTAATCTATCTGTCTATCTGTCTATCTATCTGTATATATATATATATATATATATATATATATATATATATATATATGTATTATATTTATTAAATATATACATATATATATATATATATATATATATATATATATATATATATATATATATATATTATATCATGAACCAAAGATCAGCTCATTCATATATTGAAATTATGCCAATGTAAAGGCATAAATTTAATTTTGCATTCATTTAAGTGTACATTTTTGTATTTCTCTCTCTCTCTCTCTCTCTCTCTCTC
>NC_089750.1:72452206-72469706 GCF_040412425.1 Macrobrachium rosenbergii
GTACATTTTCATAGAGAGTTTTTGTGGCTTCGAAGCTAATAAAGACCCTTAATTTTTGCCATAAGATTCAAAGATATTCCTTTCTCCAGAATTAAACTCTTGTCGTGTTCGTCCCCAAGGTAAGTGAATATATAAAACAATGTTGAAAATCACCTGTGATGGCTGAATTAGCTACTATTAATTCGTAATCGTTATTCTAATGATGAGGTACAATTTGTGTTCGTATCCTAGATTGAAAGTGTGGTCTGGAGGTTCTTCCTTCGTTACCTGGCCACAGTATCATCTTTCTCTTTCATTATCTCATGTCTTCTTCATTATCTCATGTCTTCGTTTTCTTTATTTTACTCTTTATTTCTAAGGTAAGGGAGAACTTTAGTTTCAAAAGTCCCACCATTTCGGTGTGAATGTCCTCCGACGTTATACAAGTTCGGCGCCGTGCGTTGAATGGTGCTTAAGCTCGACAATTTTTCTTGCTTTTTCATTTCTCCTTCAGCGCGTTTGCCAAGTGACTGTTTTCTGAACGTTCATCCACTTTCATCACGTTCCGTAACTTGTGTACACCACCAACTAAACGGAAAAGTTGATTGGACGAGTCCAAAGTTCATCAGTTCTTCTCGTCACGCTCTAGTATTTGTAGTGATGGCCACTCAGATCTATTTCTCTTTTCAGCACTGCGTGTTTTCTGCACCTGAACATAATACAGCATCTGTATCACTGAAAACTTTTCTCTTTTTTATAAGATAACGTAGTTTGGAATACACCGGCAATGTTTCGAAACTTTACCAACATTTCGACATTCTAATCACGCCACGAACTATACGTACCATTCACAGGAGACGCAGCTGTTCACAGTACAATTGCTTTCGACATTTTTTACGAGACCGTTATCTTATTCGAGTCGTGACTTTTTTTTTTTAGTATTCGTATGTTTTCCGGTATTGTTTTGTGTCACTTTCGTCAGCAGTTTCGCGTTTTTATGATGAACATGTTTCTTATCCACCAAATGACAGTCTCACGAAAACATCCGTGGCGCAAGGCGGATGTTTTCGATACTCGTAAGCGCCAACTTGGTTTCAGAAGTCTGTGAACTTATGATTTCGTACAAAAAAATACCTCCCAGCAGGTCAGCCATAACTAGTTGCACACACTTTGTTCTGAAAATACAAGCCAAAGGTAAGGCCGACAGTGAGCTGAAGTCAGGGCTAACACTGAGCCTTCGGAACACTTTGTTTACATTTGAAGTGACGTCACATCAGGAATTCCCTTGGCGTTAAAGGGGATGAAACAACTGTCCGATCCCCCTGATTTTTTTTTTCTCTCTTGATATGAACACATGGAAGCACTATGTTTATATTACTGATAAAAATATGACATTAATCTATGTGTGTATATATATACAGGGCAACAGCATTTTTCGTTTTATTTCCTGGATAATTTTTTTTTTCAGTAATTTATCACTACATTGAAAGAATAATTACTTTGGGGTAACAGTTGTTATATTCGTTGTATATATATATATATATATATATATATATATATATATATATATATATATATATATATATATATATATATATATACATATATATATATATATATTATATATATATATATATATATATATACATATATATATACATATATATGTGTGTGTGTGTATAGGTTCATGTATGTAAAATTGTGTATATATATACATGCACATATACAGTATGTATATAATCGTGTATGTGTATACAGATTAACAGAAAAGAGTGCCTTCTATGACCAATTATATGGTAAGGGAACACTATAACACTTAAGTCCTATAATTATATAGTATACCAGTTATCTCATGTCCATGGGTGACCTCTAATATCATAGACTCCTGCCAGCAGACTCGTGTAGGCCTACGTAGACTCTGTGTAGACTCAGCTCAAACTCGTGTAGGCCTACGTAGCCTCTGTGTAGACCCAGATGCTGACTTTGGGCATGTGCACCTTTTGTAAAAAGGAAATAAAGTGTCCATGTCTGGGGTGATTTCTTATGAAATGCCACTTCACGGGGGGGAAAAGGGGTATGGGGATTAGGCCTAGCATGCGTCAAGTGGCAGTATACTCAGTAGGAAAGAGACCAGGAGACCGAACACCAGCCCTCCTTTGGAAACCTCCACCTGCACCGGAGAGTGGCTGGGCCCCTGCAGGAGGATGCCGAGTCCTCCCGACGAAGGCTTCTTCGGGACGTCCTTCACCTTCGGGTGGGCCTCCTGAGTGCTCTTCGGAGGCAGCCGACCGGGAGGGTCGACGTAAGTCTCTATTTCATTGTCGGTGACGTCATTGTTGAAGGCCAGCTTGTTTTTGTGGTCGCTCTCCGGCACCGTGTTCGGGATGAGGTTCTCCTGACGGGAGGTGTCCTTCTCCTTGGTCGCTGGCTTCTGTGGGGGGATCTCTGTGGGCAGCAAGGGAAGGGCAGTGAGGGCACGGGTCGTAGGATTTAAAAATATACAAAGCTAAAATTTGAGGAATTCAGTGTTTTCCTTAAATCGTAGGATATATAAATATATATATATATAAAATATATATATATATATATATATATATATATATCGTACAAAGCTAAATTTGAGGAATTAGTGTTTTCCTTAAATCGTAGGATTTTATATTGTCATATATATATATAATATATACTATATATATATATATATATATAATATATAGATATTTCCTTGAGTGTTTTCCTTAAATCCTTTTAAATATATATAAAGAACTAAAATTTGAAATTCATGTTCCATAAATCGTATACTAAGGTAGGTTAGGTATACGAGAAGGATTTTTCATTGTCAATTATATTAATCTTACTTAGTTTTTTAGTAAAATATAGGATATTCTCCTGACTCCTTGAAAGGAATTGTGAACCTCAAGCTTAAGATATCCATGCATTTAGCAAGTAACAAAGCAGACATTACAGTATAAACCTCTCTCTCTCTCTCTCTCTCTCTCTCTCTCTCTCTCTCTCTCTCTCTCTCTCTCTCTCTCTCTCTCTCGACTACTCGAAAGGAATTATGAACCTCGAGCTTAACATATCCATGCATTTAGCAAGTAACAAGGCATGCATTACAGTATAAAAACCTCTCTCTCTCTCTCTCTCTCTCTCTCTCTCTCTCTCTCTCTCTCTTGTGACCACTTGAAAAGATTATGGACCTCGAGCTTAACATATTCATGCATTTAGCAAGTAACAAGGTAGAAATTACAGTATAAACCTCTCTCTCTCTCTCTCTCTCTCTCTCTCTCTCTCTCTCTCTCTCTCTCTCTCTCTCTCTCTCTCCTTACTACTTGAAAGGAATTATGAACATCATGACTTAAGATATCCATGCATTTAGCAAGTAACAAACAGACATGACTGTATAAACTCTCTCTCTCTCTCTCTCTCTCTCTCTCTCTCTCTCTCTCTCTCTCTCTCTCTCTCTTTTGACCACTTGAAAGGATTATGGACCTCGAGCTCAACATATTCATGCATTTAGCGTGTAACAAGGCATGCATTACAGTATTAAAACCTCTCTCTCTCTCTCTCTCTCTCTCTCTCTCTCTCTTGAAGTCTCTCTCTTTTGACCATGACCAGAGTCATTATGGACTTCGATGTCAACATATTCATGCATTTACGTGTAACAAGGCAGATTACGTTGTAAAACCTCTCTCTCTCTCTCTCTCTCTCTCTCTGATCTCTCCGACTCCTTGAAAGGAATTATGAACCTCAGACTTAACATATTCATGCATTTAGAAGAAGAAGTTAGAAATTACTATATAAACCTCTCTCTCTCTCTTGTCTCTCTCTCTCTCTCTCTCTCTTTAATCTTTCTCTGTGTCCTTGAAAGGAATATGAACCTCAGACTGTATCCATGCATTTAGCGAGTAACAAGGCATGCATTACAGTATAAAAACCTCTCTCTCTCTCTCTCTCTCTCTCTCTCTCTCTCTCTCTCTCTCTCTCTCTCTCTCTCTCAAGTTTCCTTACCGTAAACCTGAACCACAGAGTCTCCCGGGCCGAGGGAGTTGCTCGCCATGCACTTGAACCTCGTGGCATCTGCCTTGCTGAAGTCGTAGATGACCAGAGTCATTCGGGTGATGTAGTAGCCCTCGTTCACTTCGGAGACGTTGTATTTATGGCTGCTTATGATGATCTGGTCGTCTGGAAAGGAGGAGGAGAAGAAGAAGAAGAAGTAGAAGAAGAAGAAGAATAAATCTGCTGTACATAGGATGCCTTGCTGTTCAGTGCAAAAGGGGAAATACGAACATTGTGTTATAAAAAAAAAAAAGAGATTGTTTAAGAAATAAAAGGAAGGCTTTGTTTGTGGTGGGGAGGGGTGAAGGGTGAAGGGGAGGGGTTGAATAAAGAGAGAGGAAGGAGAATCATCTAAGAAAGTAAAACAAACAAAGAATCCAGAAGCTTTCAAAACAGGATCACAACATCTCATTAAAATTGATAGCGACACAAAGGGAGAGAGAGAGAGAGAGGGAGAGAGCGGAGGGGAGGGTATTTTATTTTACCTTTTTTTTTTTTTCTTCTTTTTTTCGTGGTTTTCCTAAACGCTGTGTTGTTCGTATGCACGCTGGTAATATGAATATGTTCGTTGTTTTTTTTGTGTGTGTTTTTTTTTTTATGTTTGTTGTCGTTTCCGTTTTAGAGGATGTGTGAATTATTTCGTGTATTTTGCTCATTATGATTCAAATGTGTATGTTGTTTGTTTACGTCTGTTTTTAAGGATATTTGTGTATGTTTGCGTTGGGAAATATGCGAGAGAAAAGCTAAGCATGCTTTATTATTAACGACATCTATAGCTATAAGTATTTTGTGTCTGTTGGTAACTCGTAATGTGTATGTTTTTTTTGTTTATGTGTATATTTAAGGATCTTATTTATGAATGTTTGCAATTGGAAATATAAAGAAAAGCTTAACATTTAAAAAAAATACTCATATAATAGCAAGAGTCTTGAAATGGAGAAACAAATCCACAATTATGGATGGGTACAAATGTATTCAAAAGTAAAGCTAAACAGAGAGTTTTCGAGAAAAGGGAAATTGTACAGATTCTCGAAAGGTCTCTGTTTAGCTTTATTGTTAGGTATATTTGTACCAGTAAATATCTGTGGATTTGTTTTTCCAAGCTTAATATCAGTAAAACCTTCTCTAGTTCTAAGTATTTTGTGTCTGTTGGTAATAATAGGTCATGCGGTTTGTGAGTGATTGCGTGATAATACCTCATGTGTTTGTGTGTGTGTGTGTGTGTGTGTAACTTAAATTTTTTATCCAGTTGAAGAAATAACAAGCATTTTATTTTACTTATTTTTATTTTTTTTTTTCATATTTTTTTATAAACAAGATATATGCAAGCTAAATGTGATTCTATAAACAAGTTATATATATATATATATATATATATATATATATATATATGCGTCCTTTGAATTTTAGGAGCGTTGAAAGTTCTCTGTAATCCTTAAATACTGCTTTATTCCTTTCCCTAAGTGCAGTCGAGGAGATTTCGTAATCTTTACTTAACTCCTTTTTTTGAAATAATGCATAATATAATTTTACATGAGGGACGTTGACATTGGCCAAAATATTTTTGAGTGAAACTAATAACAGTCATCTTTTTCGTGTCATTTCTCAAAATTTTTTCATTAGGTATTGATGAAGTTGAACTTGTTTGCCAAGAATGTGTTTTTGAAAAAGGAATAAAAAAAAAAAGAAAGTCGAATATAGAAAAATGATAAAAAAAAAAAAAAAAAAGGAGGAAGTCGGATTTAGAAAAAAAAATTTAAAAAGAAAAAAAAGGAGAAAGTCGGATTTAAAAAAGTTTTAAAAAAAAAGAAAAAGGAGAAAATCGGATATAGAAAAATTTTAAAAAAGGAAAAAAAGGAGAAGGTCTGGTATAGAAAATAGTTTTAAAAAAAAAGGAAACAGAGAAATTTAGCTATAGAAAAATGGTTTTAAAAAAAAGGAGAATAAGGAGAAAGTCAGATAGAGAAAGGAAAAAAGGAGAAAGTCGGATATAGAAAAATATATAAAAATGGAAGAATGGAGAAAGTTGCATATAGAAAATAAAAAAAAAGAAAGCCGGATATATAAAAAAAAAAAAATTTAAAATAGAGTAAAAAATTTAAAAAGTCGGATGTAGCAAATAGCTTTTTATAAAAGAAAGGGATATAGACAAAAGGTAAAAAAAAAAGGAAAAAGAGGAGAAAGTCTGATACAGAAAAAGTTTTAAAAATGGAGAAATGGAGAAAGTTGGATATGGGAAATATGTTTTTAAAAGAAGTGGTAAAAAGGAGAATGTCGAATATAGAAAAAAAATATAAAAAAGGAAAAAGTCGGATATAGGAAAAAAGTTTTAAAAGGAGAAAAAAGTAGAAAGTCAGATACAGAACACAATTTGAAATTAAGAAAAGTAAAAATATACAAAAAAGGAAAAACTCGGATATAGAAAAAAATTTAAAAAATAAAAAAAAGGAAAAACTGGGATATGGAAAAAAATTTATAAAAAAACAGAATATCGGATGTAGAAAAAAATGTAATAATATAAAAAGAAATTGTAAAAGTCGGAGATAGAAAAAAATATAAAATAAGAAAATCGAACATAAAAAAACAAAAAAAGGAGAAAGTCGGATCTAGAAAAAAAAAATCTAAAATAAGGAAATCGAACATAAAAAAAATAAAAGACGATCGTCGGATATAGAAAAAAAAATGTAAAATAAAAAAGTAAAAAAGTAAAAAAGAAAAAAAAAAAGATGAATAACTTACTGGGTTCATGTCGCCAGGTGTTGACTGATCTCGGGTACGACTGAATGGTGCACCTGATGGTGACGTTGCTGCCCAGAGGTGATCCGATCATGTGTTCGGGCACTTCCACCGTCGGAGGGACTGTTCGGGGTACGAAATGATACAGCTGTAACGATTACAGGCTACAGAGTTCGTTTTGAAACATCTCCAAGAGTCATTGTTTTACTCTTTTGTCATTGCTGTTGTTTTTATTACTACTACTGTTATTATTATTATTATTATTATTATTATTATTATTATTATTATTATTATTATTATTATTATGGATCTTAGAATTAGTTTTTTAGTCACTTCAGAGTCATTATTTTACTCTTCTGTCGTTATTATTATTATTATTATTATTATTATTATTATTATTATTATTATTATTCTGCTAAGTAGAATGGCTCATCATTCGAATGAATTTCATAATTATTATCTTCTTAATCTTAGGTATAATCGGATTAATTAACAGGCATACATGTGCACAGTAAAGATAAACTTCTACCTTACATCAGGATCGATCCCAGGACCCTCGAGTTAAGGCCACAGCCACTACCAATTAAACCACCGAGGTTATAACATTAACTGGAAAGGGCAGTTCAGCAATGCTCCTTGTTTCGACGTTTTACCATTCTGTTTTTCACTATCATCAGAAGTGGCGTCATCAAACACTATTATTGTCATTATCGTCGTTCACAATATCAGCGTCGCTCCGTAGGGGAGTAGTGCCATCAGTGCACCTCATGCGGTGCACTGTAGGCATTACTTAAGGTTCCTTGCAGCATGCCTTCGGACCCTAGCTGCAACCCCTTTCGTTCCTTTTACTGTACCTCCTTTCATATTCTCTCTTCCATCTTACTTTCCACCCTCTCTTACCAATTGATTCTTAGTGCAACTGCCTTGAGGCTTTCTACTGTCAATTAGCCCTTTGTTGGCTGAGTCGGCTGAGCTTCAGACTGTCATTCGATGGGTCGGAGTTCAATTCCCCCGGCCGGCTGATGAAGAGTTGGAGGAATTTATTTCTGGTGATAGAAATTCATTTCTCGTTATAATGTGGTTCGGATTCCACAATAAGCTGTAGGTCCCGTTGCTAAGTAACCAATTGGTTCTTAGCCACGTAAAATAAGTCTAATCCTTCGGGCCAGCCCTAGGAGAGCTGTTAATCAGCTCAGTGGTCTGGTAAAACTAAGGTATACTCTCTCTACTGTCAATTTCCGTTTTAGCGCTGAGTGACCTCATAGGTCCCAGTGCTTGGCCTTTGGCCTAAATTCTGTATTCAATGTCAAAGCTTTCTATCTCGATTAGACCAGTCTTTCATAGTTAAGCTCATCTTTCACTATCAGTTCACTATCAAGGTCATTGCTCATTTTTAAGCTTACCGTTCACTATGATGGTTTATCATTCACTGTTCAGGTCATCTCACGAAGTTTATCATCAATTGCGTTGATTATTCTTTACCAGTATGGTTATCATTCCTTATTCAAGTTATCTCCTATTGTTCTGAACTTGTATATACTCTGAAGAGTGTACTCACTATCAAGATTATTCACTATCAAAAGGTTATCAGTGTGGGTATCACTCAGTGGTAAGGTTATACTTCCTTGTTTGAACTTGCATTCACTGTAAGGTGTATGTTCATTATCAAGATTATTCACCATCAAGACTAAGCCAGTGCCTCGCTCCTTCTCCTGTTTCTCACCATAACTATAAGCATACATCACCATCCTCATCATCACAGCCATGAACACCATAAGCAACATGAGTGACATCACGATATCACCATTCACAACAACAACAAGGTACCATCAAATCACCATCCTCATCAACACAGTCATGAACACCATAAGCAACATGAGAGTGACATCACGATATCACCATTCACAACAACAAGGTGCCATCATCATCACCATCTTCATCATCACAGCCATGGAACACCGTAAGCAACATGAGAGTGACATCACGATATCACCATTCACAACAAGGTACCATCAAATCACCATCCTCATCATCACAGCCATGGAACACCATAAGCAACATGAGAGTGACATCACGATGTCACCATTCACAACAACAACAAGTTACCACCACCATCAACATCATCATCATCACCATCACCATCATTTGGGTGCGAAATCCCTTATTAACAGCAATATGAATGTCATTTGCATATTAACGAAGCAGAGAATAAAAACGGGCGAATTGTGATGATTTCCCGCTGTTTGGCAGGATGAGCTGAAATGATCTGATTACCAGATGCTACGGGGTCGATACTGAAACATGCACACACATACACATAAAAACACACACACATACATACGCACATACATCCGTCCTTGGTGTTGTGGCTGCTTCCGAAGCGTTTGTCAGCTTAAGTCCTTTGTTGTTGTGTAGGTGGAATCTGGTTGTGTATGCGTGTGTGTGTGTGTGTGTGTTTATGGTTGTGTGTGGATGGTTAAGGTGCTCTACTGATGCACATCGATAAAGAATACATGAGAAATTTTCCACCCTTATTGTATGTTTTTGTATTGCATAACTTCCGCCTGCATTGCTTCGCGTTTGTCAGCCAAGCCCTTGGTGTAGGTGATTGTGTAAGTGTGTGTGTGTGTGTGTGTGTGTGTGTGTGTGCGAGCGGGCGCGTTTCTGTTTGTGTATGTTAAGGTGCCATCCTGAGGCACATGGATACAGAAAATATGGTGCATTTTCCTCCTTAGCGTATGTTTTTATATGTATTTCTAAATCTGTTTCATTGCAATCTTAAGAATCGTAGATATTATTTACCTTTAGAGACCCAATTTGATTTAGACAGGCTCCCCCCATCCTGGTCTTCCCCTCCCCCCATTAAAAAAAGATCTTCATACGTATCGTAGACACAAATTACTCTCTTGTCCCGTAGCTGCCATCAATATTATGGAGAAATATGTCAGAGACACACAGATCCAGTCCATTATTCCGTACCGCTCGCCAATCCTCTTAGGCAGGTACGTTCCAGTGGCACTTGTGGAATGGTATTACAGGACCGTTATCCGCATTACGAAGGTGGTCGTGTGTTTATGTGAGCGTCCATCTGGGTCACAGATTTGTATTAATGATTGAGCGGTGTTACGTATCGTAGCGGCTTGAAGGTGCAATGCATTACTTCCCTAATACTATTCTCCTTACATTTTAGTACATTGTTATCTATTTATTAATGTATTTTTTTAATAAGTGAGATCTCTTCTTTCTGTATTTCCCTTTACCTCCTCTTACTTCTTCTTAAAGAACTCCATATTCTTTGGAAGCTTGAATTTCCAGTCAGTAGCCCCTTTGGTGGGCTTCTTCCGTAAGAATATGGTTCATCTTCTGAATAATAATAATAATAATAATAATAATAATAATAATAATAATAATAATAATAATAATAACAATAACTGATCTGACATCTCGTACTTTATAACTTTTGTACTGTTGTTTGATACTTGACAAACACTGAATGCAATCGTTTTTACGTCGCTATGGCGAAGTGCAAAAATTAGAATTTATTTGTTTCAGTGTTTTCAGAATGTATATTGCTTTTTCTGGGTTGGGATACTTATTCATTCATTGCATTTTATTTGTTCGATGGCCATGTTTACATTTGGGAATTAAAGCATATGTACACATACCAAATTAGATAGGAAGAAATGGTCTTCGAGACTTGTATAACATTAATAATGTTCTTGTTTTAACGTATGATTTTTGTGTAACTGTGGTCTACCCTCTTTTTTTGTATTTTTTATATACTTCGCTTAAGGGTACACCGCCATTCCACAAAAAAATGAAAGGATGTATACCTTAGAAGTTGATTCTTAAATGCAAGTGTATACCTCGAACATGCAAAATCAACAGAAACTTTATTCCTAAACCTACTTTCTTTTTCATTTTATACAGTATATATATATATATATATATATATATATATATATATATATATATATATATATATATATATATATATATATATATATATATATAATATATATATATATATATATAAATATATATATACGTCCAAGATAAAGTTTGTCTCCAAATCCCCTCCCACTTGCATAAAGCCTAAGCTGACTACAAAGAAGAAGAATAAAACTTAAAAAAAGAAAAAAACATACTCACAATTAACTCTGAGCATGATGCGTTTGCTGACGGACGGTGGAATGCCGTTCGTGGCGATGCAGAGGTAAGGACCCATGTCCGTCCTGCGGACGCGCGTCAGGTTCAGGTAGACGCCCTTGATGTCCGCTGCGGGAGAGGAGAGGAGGTATAGTTAGGCGAAGGAGGCAGGAGGAGGAGGAGGAGGAGGAGGTCTTGAGGTGCTTGTCAGGTTGTTACAGTAGCCTAGTATAGGTAGTTTAAGATCTAGTTATTGTTGTGATGGGTTAGCTTATGTGTATATAATTATAGATTGTATAGTTGTAGAATGATATATATGTATATATACATGTATATATATGTTATATATATGTATGTATATAAATATATGTATATATAGTTATTATATATATAAATATATATATATTTATATATATACATATATATATATATGTAATGGAACAGTTGGTTGGACTAAATTGAGTGATAGAGATCAATAAATAGTATCGATTTCTATTATTTTTTCCTCTTGTTAAATAAAGAATGCAAACGGTATGGAGAGAGAGAGAGAGAGAGAGAGAGAGAGAGAGAGAGAGAGAGAGAGAGAGAGAGAGAGAGAGAGAGGTCTCTTTATGTAAGAGTTAAAAGCAGTACCTCGACTTGTTATTATCTTTGTTATTCCTTCTTCACGACCTCTCTTTCTGTCTGTACCAAGATGCTATTCACACACACAAACACACATTGGTCGTTCAGTATCCTACGTAGATTCTCGACCAAAGTTAATCCTACTTAATTAGGATGCCTTTGTCTTGGCATCATCCTTTGAGTGTTGCCGCAGAGTCAGAAGATGAAGTTCTTTTAGTTTTTTATTATGAAATTAATAAAACTCCTTCTCAGCTGATCCAGTTAATTATCCTCTGCCGACCTTTTTTGGCTTTGCAAGTATGTTACAAGATATTAACTTAGATTTCCTTCATTTATTCCAATACAGTTACATATATATATATATATATATATATATATATATATATATATATATATATATATATATATATATATATATATATATATATATATATATATATATATCAGCATGAAGGTGGACCATGGAAACGTACTAAGTTCTGCATAATTCTTTATTTCCAACGTTTCGTAATAACTTTATTACATCATCAGGGAATCTATATATATATATATATATATATATATATATATATATATATATATATATATATATATATAAAATATACATATGAAAGAGAGAGAGAGAGAGAGATGATGAGCAGATGAATAGAAACTCTCCTCCTCCTCCCCTCCCCCTTCTCCCCTCCAGGTTGATGTTTTTGTTCAAGGTAATTAATGAGGGTTACCCACTGAGTAACTATATTAGACCATGTACTGTTCCAACTTTTGTCCCCACTGAAAGATGGCATTTTATTATCAGCTGCAAACTAGATCTAGCTGAAAAGGAGACATGCAGCTGAAAAAGGGATAAATCTAGTTGAAAATGGTACATATAGTTGAAAAGGGATAAATTAGTTGAAATAGGATACTAAAGTTGATAAAGGGTAATTCTAGTTGAAATAGGGTACGTAAAGTTGAAAAAGGGTAAATCCATTTGAAAAGGGTATATTTAGTTCAAAAAGGATAAATTAGTTGAATTAGGGTATTAAAGTTGAAAAAGGGTAAATCTGGTTGAAATAGGGTACATATAGTTGAAAAGGGATAAATTTAGTTGAAATAGGATACATAAGTTTGAAAAAGGGATAAACCTGGTTGAAAAAGGGTACATGTAGTTGAAAAAGGATAAATTTAGTTGAAATAGGGTACATAAGGTTGATAAGAGTAAATTTAGTTGAGATAGGGTACATAAAGCTAAAAAGGCTAAATCTAATTGAAATAGGGTACATAAATTTGAAAAAGGGATAAATCTACTTGAAAAGGGTACATCTAGTTGAAAAAGGATAAGTTTAGTTGAAAAAGGGTACACAGGGTTGAAAAAGGTAGTCTAGTTGAAAAAAAAGGTACATTAGTTGAAAAACATTACATCTAGTTGAAAAAGGGTACACAAAGTTGAAAAAGGATAAATCTTCTTGAAAAAGGGTACATAAAGTTTTAAAAAGGATAAATCTTCTTGAAAAAGGGTACATAAAGTTTTAAAAAGGATAAATCTTCTTGATAAAGGGTACACAAAGTTGAAAAAGGGTAAATCTACTTGAAAAAGGGTAGCACATGTATTAACAGCAGCAGCAGAATCACGGCCGGGGGCGAACTAGACCCTTTTACCTACCAAGTTTCACATCCTTATCCCGCAGGACAATGTTGACCCCTCCTTCGCGCTTCCAGGAGACCTCAGGGGCTGGGTAGCCCCGAGCCTTGCAGACCAAGGTCACCGAACTGCCCTCCTCGATCTCCGTCTCTCCCGACGTCTCGTTGTCGACGATTTCGGGAGGAACCACCACCTCCAGGTAAGCCATCTGTGGGAGAGGGCGTAGGCTTTGGAATTACAGTAGTTTAAGATGTTTGTTTTGAGGAAGAGGTTCTTGCATCAAGATGTACTGTTTAGTTATTACATTTGGTGCAGATGATTGCTAGGCTTGTGTAAAACTGGTCATTTGACAATGAGGTACGTAGAATGAAGTTACAATTAGTGCTTTATTTATGGCAAAGATATTCTCTCTGTGTTCTTAAAGTGGAAAGAGGAAGGTTTAAAAGAAGAAGAGTAATGCAATAGATATTGCCTTGCTAGAGATGTGCCTTTTTAGAAAGTAAGAAGGAGATATATTCGAGTTTTTAATAGTTGAATGCCGTGTCTTTTTTTTTAAATGTTCCCGAATCACTTCGTCCTTAAGTAAGCAATGCCTGGTAAATGGTAAAGATTTGCAATCAGGTGATGCAAATGCACTGCAGGTATGACCTGAATAGACAGATACTTGACGAGAAAGAATAATATGTAAAGGAAAAGATGAAAAATGAGATATGTCGATAAGGCACTTGAAACAATATGTAAACTGCTTCACATAATCCATATAAGCTTGACTAGGACACTAAATCGTCTATGAAATTTCCAAGTGCTGTTATCATTCCCTTAAGGTGATATTATTGCTGTAATTTGTAAGCTCGAAAGCAATTTCAATTATGAGGTTAGCTGCAATTGCAGCTTTTGGCGTTTTAGCTTATCAGCTATTTTTCTAGTTTATGCTCTTCCTCTTCTTTTGTTCGTTTTTATATTAATTTTTATTTTCTTTTTTAATAAGTGATCTCTTCTTTCAGCATTGCCCATTAACTTTTTTTTTGCTTCTTTTAATGAGCACCATATTCTTTGGAAGCTTGAATTTCAAGTCAATGGCCCCCTTTGGTGGGCTTGTTCCATATGAGTAGGACTCATCTTTCTTCCTAATAATAATAATAATAATAATAATAATAATATTAATAATTTAATAATAATAATAATAATAATAATACGCACAATTAGTATCAGTTTCGTCTGAAAGACTGGATTTGTTTGGTAGATATTATATTGAATTACGTACTTGTAACTGGTGTTGGCCTCGGGAATATCAATACACATTAGAAGCTAAGTGCAACCGTAATTATGGTTGCACATCGCCTTCTAATTGGTAGTCAGTACGGTAGTTATCTTCATCCCTTTCATTCCTTTTACTGTACCTCCGTTCATATTCTCTTTCTTCCATTTAACTTTCCACCATTTCCTAACGATTGCTTCTTAGCGCAACTGCTTTGAGGTTTTCCTTCTGTCACACCTTCAAAATCTCCTTTACTCTCAGTTTCCATTTCAGCGCTGATTGACCTCCTCCGTCCCAGCGCTTGGCTCTGGGCCTAAATTTTATATTTCAATTCATTTAGTATTTCATAAATAAAGAATACACTCTCATTTATTATATTTATCATTATGAGTGGAAAGATACGCAGACTTATCAGATTAAGACTGATGTATAAGGGACATAAAAATCGATCTTAGTTGTGTAAAAAAATATTTTTTGAATGAAAGGAAAAACAACAACTATATCACAGATTTTCTCTCTCTCTCTCTCTCTCTCTCTCTCTCTCTCTCTCTCTCTCTCTCTCTCTCTCTCTCTCTCTCTCTCTCTCTTTTGTAGTTATAGCTATCTTCGTTCTGAGATTCCGGGAGGATTTCAGTATATTGTTCTGTAGCAGAGGGTTTTTCAGTGGAATTTATTTTCATATATACATATATTTTTTTAGCTTAGGAATGTAACAGAGTCGTGTGTAGCATAAATGCGCAACGAATGAAGAGTGTGTGTTTTTTCAGTGGAGTTTTTTTTTTTCTTAGGGATGTAAAGGAGTATTGTGTAACATAAATGCGCAACGAATGAAGTGTGTTTTTTTTTTTTTTTTTTTTGGTCAGGTAGTTATTTAAAGATTTTATGTGTTTTTCGTTATATCTGCTACGCTCGTAAATATGAATTTTCTGTTGGAACGTTAATTCCCGAAGAATTACTTTTCAAATTTAATTAGGAATCTTGCTTTTCATTACAATGGTAACAATAGTAGTTATAGTAATAATTAAATAGAAGTAAATGATGCCACATGTAGCCTAGTTAAAACAGTATTTAATACAGTCATTATAAAATACAAAAGAAAATCATAAATAAAAAGGTTTTTAACGTTGGTAATTAAAGACAGAATTTTAGTTCTGATATTTTGTTTCATGTACCATAAGTGTCTTCCAAGAGAGGTGTCTGAATTATCCATTACAACCCGAATTATCTGTATCCTTGGTTACTTGTCTTCCAAGAGTGGCGTCTGAATTATCCATTACAACCTGAATTATCTGTATTCTTGTTTACTTAAAGCATGAGACATGAATGTTGTTGCGGTTGTTTTGGTTGTATAAACAACAACAGCATAAATGGAAATGTAAACAACACAAATATGAATTAACTGTCTCTTGGTCTACGCTGTCTACAAAGTTTTACGAGTACTAAAATTCCTTCTGCTCTCAAATAGGGCGTTAAATTCCTTAAGCCGGAATTGTAACATAATTGTTGGTATATTGAAAAGTTCTGATGGAAATTGTTGTGATAAAAGTGGAATTTTGTTTGTGTGTTTTTTTATTACAGGGTTGGGGAAGCAGTTGTTTTTCTTTGGGTTGGGAAAAAATTGCTTGTCATTTTTTTTTATTGTGGTTTAAGAAACCTTTCTAAAATACTGTGTAGTTTAAAATCTATTCATTTTCCATTTTATTTAACTGAACTTGTGGATGATTTTGTTATCAATCGGCTCTGAGTAAGATTTTATTAGGGTTGGAAAAATACTATTTTATATCTAATAAGGAAGTGAAATTATCTATAAAGATGTTAGTGACATTTTTACACGGGTTTGGGGAAAAGATATTTCCCAGTTATTTTTTTTTATTGAGGTTAAGGCAAGGACATTATCTTAACTGAACTGACTACAGAATTTTTTGCTGGTTTAAGGGGAAAAAGTTTTCCTTTCTGGGATGTGGGAAAACATTTTTTTTAAACAGGAGATAGTGAGAGATTTTTTTATTACTGGACTGAATTTTTTTTAACTGAGGTTTCCGATTTTTTTTTTTTTTTTTTTGAGTTTAGAAAGAATATTAACCGTATCTGGAGAAATGGGATATTGAATTCTTGGTTTATAAATGAAGGACAAACGTGACGAACCCCCCCTTTTTTTAAACCCTGTTGGTCCAAATTTCAGCTCACTCAAAATGGTAACTGACAAAAAGAGACTTGTAAGTGAGCTTTGGTGATACACTCTTTCAGCAAGGAAATCTCATGCCATTATCGAAACGGTACAAGAAAATTTAAAACAGGAATTTTGAATTGGCTTTTAAAATCATAAATAGGAGATTAAAAAACGTATTTAATTGTTTTCTTCTGTTTCATAACCGTATGCTTGAGCTGAAATCTGCTAGAACTAAGGTTTGTTCGTGTTTTTGTTCCAAAGAATAAATTTGTATATCAAAATTTGAATAATTGAAAATGGCACAGAAGAGCCTACGTATGAGAATCTTTTAAAATTAATTCATATATTAAAATTTAAGTAATTGTTGAAATTATCTTTTTTATTGAACATGACACAACGATCTACGTATGAGATCGCTGTCATTTTAAACAAATTCATATATTATTAAAATTTGAATAATTGTTGAGATTATCTTTTTTACTGAACAGGACACACAAGAATCTACGTATGAGAATCGCTGTCATTTTAAACAAATTCATATTTTAAAATTTGAATAATTGTTGAGATTATCTTTTTTCTGAACAGGACACACAAGAATCCACGTATGAGAATCGCTGTCATTTTAAACAAATTCATATATTAAAATTTGAGTAATTGTTGAGATTATCTTTTTTACTGAACAGGACACACGAGAATCCAAGTATGAGAATCGCTGTCATTTTAAACAAATTCATATGTGAAAATTTAAGTAATTGTTGAGATTATCTTCTTTACTGAACAGAACACACAAGAATCTATGCATGAGAATCGCTGTCATTTTAAACAAATTCATATATGAAAATCTGAATAATTGTTGAGAGACTCCTGTTTACTGAACTTGAAACAGCATTCTTCGTATGAGAAT
>NC_089750.1:72474706-72494706 GCF_040412425.1 Macrobrachium rosenbergii
ATCTAATTTGACACGAATAGACGGTATTTTTTATAATAATTCACTAAAGGAAGCGTCAGGTACGAAAGAGATTTCAATGCAGAAGAAATTGCAAAACGAAAACAAGATGTTTATGTAAACAAACAAGTAAAAAATGCGCCAAAGTTTCTTCGGTGCAATCGGGATTTCTGTACAGCGTATAACCAAGGCCACCGAAAATAGATCTACCTTTCGGTGGTCTCGGTATAATGGTGTATGAGCCGCGGCCCATGAAACTCTCAGGTGGCCGTGGTGGCCTGTGTTGTTGCGTTGCCAGAAGGACGGTCATGGGTAAATTTTACCTTAAATAAAATAAAAACTATTGAGGAGGGTAGAGGGCTGCAACTTGGTATGTTTGATGATTGGAAAGTGGATGATCACCATACCCATTTGCAGCCCTCTAGCCTCAGTAGTTTCAAGATCTGAGGGCGGACAGAAAAAGTGCGGACGGACAGACAAAGCCGGCACAACAGGTTTCTTTTCAGAAAATTAAAACAACAAGGTGCACTTTCATATATATATATATATATATATATATATATATATATGAGTGTATCTTCTTTTATTATTTTTGCATACACATATTGTTTTATATTGCAATTGTTTTTGTATTTTTGCAATACACATTGTTTTGGCTTGCAATTGTTTTTGTACTGAAATAATATTATTTGACACTAATACACATATATATATATATATATATATATATATATATATATATATATATATATATATATATATATATATATATATATATATATATATATATATATATATATATATATATATATATATAGATAGATAGATAGATAGATAAATAGATAGATAGATATTTGAAACGCAGTTTCTCACGTAGACAACTATCATGAAACATAAACAGAATCTCCTCCTTTTGATAAATTAATTAGATTTACCAGTATTTTTTTTATTTTAAAACACACACAAACGCGTGTACAGTATGTACGTGTGTGCGTGTGCATGCACGTGTGCGTACGTGCGTATGACTGTATTTCAAAGTGGAGAAGTCTGAACGCTAAATGAAAAAAGCGGGACGCCATATCTTAAAAACTAACCATGGAATTTTCCTGATAATAATCACGTTTCCCGCACCCAAGTTACCCGAGAGATACTAGCGGTATTAACCCAACCTAACCTAACCTATAGGGTCGTGGCTGGTGCATTAGTTGCATACATCTCAGGAATTTGCTTCCGGGAACGCATGAAGACATATAGGTTCCTGGAATTGACTATTCGGGGACATGAAGAGTAGTGGCGTAGTTCTGTGAGAGAAATGATCTCCTTCGGATCCCCATAATTCCTAATGTATTTTTTTTACTGGAATTTGCTTATCAGAAACGTCTTTTTTTTTATACTGTGTAGTTTGTGTGCAGAATGCTATTTTTGATTTATAATAATAAACTAATTTAGAAAATAATCTTTTAATTAATAATAATAATAATAATAATAATAATAATAATAATATAATAATAATAATGGTGATAGCTGCTCCAAACTGATTGCCGCTGATGCAGCGATCACCTTTAACACCACGATAATAATAATAATAATAATAATAGTGAGAATGTTTGTTGATATTAGAGTTATGAATGCATCTTCTCTCCTTAAAGTAATAGTTTGGTAATAATAGCAAATGACTGGTAGATAATTAAGCTTTGCAAAAGCAAATCTGTTACTGGTTGTGCAGAGCAAAGAAGTGAGTAAATAAATTATTAGAATGGATACTTGAAATTAAGAAATTCATCAGCTAGACAGAGGTAAAGGCGTGTTTTTAAGATTTAGATGAATGATTTAATGGATTTAATTTATTCCACAAATTAAGAAATTCGTCACTAAAAAAAGTCTAAAGGCGTCTTTTTAAGATTTAGATATATTATTTAATTAATTTAATTTATTCCACAAATTAAGAAATTTATCAACTAAAAAGAGGTAAAGGCGTCTTTTTAAGATTTAGATAAATTATTTAATATATTTAATTTATTCCACATGTTACAGCATTTATATATATTATTTTCTACACAGAAATCTGCCCAGACCTTTCTTTAATAAAATAGAAAATGAAAGATTTTCTTATCCCGTTTGGTTAAGGATTTCTTCAATGGATTTTTTACGGGTTTTTCCGTTGTATTTTGAATTATTTTTTCACCGCTTTTTTTTTATATCTTGAATTATTTTTTCGCGGTTTTTTTGTATCATAAATTGTTTTTTTTTTCAGTTTTTCTTTTGTATCTTGAATTATTATTTTCGTGGTTTTTCCTTTGTATCTTAAATTATGTTCTCACTGTTTTTCCTTTATATCCTAAATTATTTTTTCACCGTTTTCCTTTATATCCTAAATTATTTATTCACAGTTTTTCCTTTATATCCTAAATGATTTTTTTCGCCGTTTTGCCTTTATATCATAAATTACTTTTTCACAGTTTTTCCGCCGTATTTTAAATTACTTTTTCGCAGTTTTTTCATTGTATCTGAATTATTTTTTCCACGGTTTACCCTTTATATCCTAAATTATTTTTTCACAGTTTCCTTTATATCCTAAATGATTTTTTCACCGTTTTTCCTTTATATCCCAAATTACTTTTTCACAGTTTTTCCGCTGTATCCTAAATTATTTTTTCGCAGTTTTTCCATTGTATCTTGAATGATTTTTTCACGGTTTTTCCTTTATATCCTAAATTATTTGTTTGTCGTTTTTCCTTTGTATCTTAAATTACTTTTTCACAGTTTTTATTGGTATCTTAAATGATTTTTTCACGGTTTTTCCTTTATATCCTAAATTATTTTTACGCGGTTTTTCCTTTGTATCTTAAATGATTTTTTCACGGTTTTTATTCGTATCTTAAATGATTTTTTCAAGGTTTTCCTGTATATCCTAAATTATTTTTTTTGCGGGTTTTCCTTTGTATCTTAAATGATTTTTTCGCAGTTTTTATTGGTATCTTACATTATTTTTTCACGGTTTTTCCGTTATATCCTAAATAATTTTTACGCGGTTTTTCCTTTGTATCTTAAATGATTTTTTCACGGTTTTTATTGGTATCTTAAATTATTTTTTCAAGGTTTTTCCTTTATATCCTAAATTATTTTTTCGCGGTTTTTCCTTTGTATCTTAAATGATTTTTTCACGGTTTTTATTGGTATCTTAAATTATTTTTTCACGGTTTTTTCCTTTATATCCTAAATTATTTTTTCGATTTTTTTCACGGTTTTTCCTTTATATCCTAAATTATTTTTACGTTTTTCCTTTGTATCTTAAATGATTTTTTCACGGTTTTTATTGGTATCTTAAATTATTTTTTCAAGGTTTTTCCTTTATATCCTAAATTATTTTTTCGCGGTTTTTCCTTTGTATCTTAAATGATTTGTTCGCAGTTTTTATTGGTATCTTAAATGATTTTTTCACGGTTTTTACTATATCCTAAATAATTTTTTCGGTATCTTAAATTATTTTTTCACGGTTTTTATTGGTATCTTAAATTATTTTTTCACGGTTTTTCCTTTATATCCTAAATTATTTTTTCGCGGTTTTTCCTTTGTATCTTAAATGATTTTTTCACGGTTTTTCCTTTATATCCTAAATTATTTTTTCGCGGTTTTTCCTTTGTATCTTAAATGATTTTTTCACGGTTTTTATTGGTATCTTAAATTATTTTTTCACGGTTTTTCCTTTATATCCTAAATTATTTTTTCGCGGTTTTTCCTTTGTATCTTAAATGATTTTTTCACGGTTTTTATTGGTATCTTAAATTATTTTTTCACGGTTTTTCCTTTATATCCTAAATTATTTTTCGCTTTTTCCTTTGTATCTTAAATGATTTTTTCAATTGGTACCTTAAATTATTTTTTCACGGTTTTTCCTTTATATCCTAAATTATTTTTCGGGTTTTTCCTTTGTATCTTAAATGATTTTTTCACGGTTTTTATTGGTATCTTAAATTATTTTTTCACGGTTTTTCCTTTATATCCTAAATTATTTTTTCGGTTTTTCCTTTGTATCTTAAATGATTTTTTCACGGTTTTTATTGGTATCTTAAATTATTTTTTCACGGTTTTTCCTTTATATCCTAAATTATTTTTTTCCTTTGTATCTTAAATGATTTTTTCACGGTTTTTACTGGTATCTTAAATTATTTTTTCACTTTTTCCTTTATATCCTAAATAATTTTTTCGCTCCTCTGTATCTTAAATGATTTTTTCGCGGATTGGTATCTGAGCTTTGTGAAACTCTTCCTTTAATTGTGCCATCTTTCACTGTGCCTCCTTTCCTCTCAATTGCTCCTCTGTTATTGAAAGCCATCTTCCCTGGCCATCTCGGCCTCCTCTCCCCCTCCCCCTCCTCCTACCCCTACCCCCCTTCTACGCCTCTCCTCCTCTCCCTTTTTCCTCTGCGGTGAAAAGGGAGGGGAGGAGGAAAAGTAAAGACTGTAAATTAACAATAAGAGGAAGAGCAATTAAGTCTCATTATACTGGGAGATTTGCATTTATTTTCGGCGGGGTCTGCCTTATCGCGCCGACCCGACTCTACAAACTTATTAATGGGGCGCCCCAAACCCCCTCCCCCACCTCTCCACTGTCCTCGCTGGCCGCTAAAACTCACATCAACTTGCGTCTTCTCGCTTCGTCGCGATCCGTCCCATCCTCTCTCTCTCTCTCTCTCTCTCTCTCTCTCTCTCTCTCTCTGGTGATGGTAGTGCAAGGTGAGGATTTTTAAATACCCATATCTTTCAGACTCTCAGAGGTAAAGGGCGCTCTAGGGTATTGCGATGTCTTCTTCATGTTTGGGGGTGGACAAGGAGGGGACAGGGAATGGGGGAGTATTGGGGGGGAGGGCAAGCGGAAGGGAGGGGAGGTGGGTGGCCGTTGCCAAATTAAAAGGGTTTAACCAAGTTGTCTTAGTCTATAGGAGGCTCAGCAAATCGGTATTTCTCGATCGATTCGAGCCCCATTCTCTCTCTCTCTCTCTCTCTCTCCCATAGAGATTAGGGTAAGGAATCTGGATTCAAGGCAAGCTATGGGCTCTCTCTCTCTCTCTCTCTCTCTAGAGATTGGGGTAAGGGGCTTGGATTCAGGGCAAGCTATGGTCTCTCTCTCTCTCTCTCTCTCTCTCTCTCTCTTGGATTCAGGGCAAGCTCTCTCTCTCTCTCTCTCTCTCTCTCTCTCTCTCTCTCTCTCTCTCTCTCTCATAGGGATTAGGGTAAGGAATCTGGATTCAGGGCAAGCTATGGGCTCTCTCTCTCTCTCTCTCTCTCTCTCTCTCTCTCTCTCTCTCTCTCTCTCTCTCTCTCTCTCTCATAGAGATTGGGGTAAGGGGTTTGGATTCAGGGCAAGCTAGGGGCTCTCTCTCTCTCTCTCTCTCTCTCTCTCTCTCTCTCTAGGGGATTAGGATAAGGAATCTCGATTCAGGGGCAAGCTATCTCTCTCTCTCTCTCTCTCTCTCTCTCTCTCTCTCTCTCTCTCTCTCTCTCTCTCTCTAGGGGGCATGGGGAGGGGGAGAAAGGGTAGGGAGAGGCTGAACCCACTCTGTCAAGTTTCGCCTGGGCCTCTCCCCCCCCCCACCCCCAACACCTATTGACGTTATCTTTCTCATTCGTCTAATCCCTTTACGTCACCTCAAAGACTCTCCAAGTTTTCTTAAAGGCTCTTTTTTTTTCTTCTTTTTAGAAAAGATATCTTCTTTTTTGATAAAGGTGTTTTTCCTTTTTTTTAGTAAAAATGTCTTCTTTTTTATAAAGATATCTTTTTTTATTTAAATGTCTTCTTTTTAAATAAAAAATCTTCTTTTTTAATAAAAATGTCTTCTTTTTTAATAAAAAAATTTCTTCTTGTTTACTAAAAATCTTCTTATTTTAATTAAATGTGTTCTTTTTAATAAAGAATATCTTCCTTTATTAAAAATGTTTTCATTTTAAATAAAAATATCTTTTTTAATGAAAATATCTTCTTTTTCAATAAAAAATCTTCTTTTTAATAAAGTCTTCTTTTTTAATAAAAATGTCTTCTTTTTTAATAAAAAATCTTCTTTTTTAATAAAAAGTCTTTTTATGATTAAAATGTCTTCTTTTTTTTAAATATACCTTCTATTTTAATGAGGATATCTTTAATTTAATAAAATATCTTCTTTATAAATGAAAATATATTTTAATAACAATATCTTCTTTTTTATATAAATGTCTTCTTTTTTAATTAGAATATCGTTTGTTTTTATGATAGATATCTTCCTCTTTCCAATAAAAATATCTCATTCACGGCATAAACTCTGGTGGTGGGCCTGTGTAGATACCCCCCACCCCTCACCCCCATTTAGTCAGGGATATGCGTCTAGATTCTGCCTAAATAAAATATAAAATTATTTTTAGGTTTTCGTGGATAGTCTTCGTTATCTTTCACTTTTCACGGTCTCTCGTGCGTGGCTCCGTCGAGCACCGCTGCTCATGGTGTTTGTGCAACCTTGGTCTCATTTAGTCCTCATCTTATCTTTCAATGTAAGATGGATACGTAGTTTCACGTGTGTTTATTAACTCTGGATCTATATGTATATATATATATATATATATATATATATATATATATATATATATATATATATATATATATATATATATATATATATATATATATATATATATATATATATATATATATATATATTTATATATACATGTATGTATAGCTGAATCACGAAAATATGGAACGTGATGAATATATATAAATAAAGATAAAATCCACGAAAGAAACGGAAACGCTGGCACTCCCGTATTTCCGTTTCCTTCGTGGATTTTATCTTTATTTATATATACATGTATATATATACATATACATATATACATATATGTATATATAATAATTGTATACATACATGCATATATATAGTAATATATATATATATATATATATATATATATATATATATATATATATATATATATATATATATATATATATATATATCTACTTACAGATCACTACATGTTCATAAAGTTTTCAAGAATTCAGTGTCCAATAACTAAAAAATAATCTCAGCTTTCTGAAAATGAAAGAGGACATGACAGAAGGTAGGAAAATAAGACAGAGAAGAAGAAAGGGGGTAGAACCTTATTAGGAGTCACGACTCCCCCCACCCCCCTCTTCATTCTTTCTTCTCTCCTTCCCAAATGTCTTTCCTAAAGATTTAATTTTCCGATTTGGTAGTTTTATTGTGGACCCAGAAGAATTACGAGCTATTGACTGGTCCGTCACAGACGCCTCCTGCCCAGTAGCTGTGCTGTACTAATTTGTCTGTGTTGTAAACGATGAGGAACTCAAGGACCTAATAAAGTTACCTCGGGGAAGGAAAGTTTGTGCATATTTCGATTGTTGTGATGCGTGGTGTAGTATGTGAGTGTATTGGACGGGTGCGTGGATGCGTTTGCTTTACATGCAAGCAGGCACAGTGACATACGCGCACATTCATAACTTACACACACACACACACACTGTGTATGTATATGTATATTTATATATATACACACTATAGATATGTATGTATATATATATATATATATATATATATATATATATATATATATATATATGTATGTATGTATATTTATATATTTATATACATACATACATACATATATATATATACACTCACACATCACATACTCTACAATATATATATATATATATATATATATATATATATATATATATATATATATATATGTGTGTGTGTGTGTGTGTGTGTGTGTGTTTGTATATGTGTGTATTCCAATTTTAACCTGCAATTGCTGGATCAACGATGAACTATCTCTGCGTCAAACTTCACCCGTTTTATCGCACAATCTTTTATTATTAACTCTATCTGTTTCATTATTTATCTCGTCACTCCAGCCATAAAATATTCAGCAGCCAGAGGCATAACTCTTCCGTCCTTGAGACCTACTTTTGCGCCAAACAAGACACTCTCTTGTTTAAATATTCCAGAATAGGCTTTGTTTTTTGACAAAAAAAAATTTTTTCGTTACAAATTACGTGCGAATCAGTTAAAAGAAGTTACAATACGTATTCATTACAGGAATTCCATGGAAAGAAAACATAACATAACCAGTGAATCTTCTTTTTTGTCTACAAAGGAGAAGTGATAATTAATATGGAGGCAATATTAAACAAGTAAAAAATGCGCCGAAGTGTCTTCGAAGCAATCGAGTTTTCTGTAATCGTATTAAGACACCGAGTAAAAATGCCGCGGCCCTTGACAGTTTAACCACGTGGTGGAACCAATATCGTTGCCAGACGCACGATTATGGCTAACATTAACGTATAATCAAGACCACTGAGGCTAGAAAGTTTGTTTTTGATGATTGGAAGGTGGATGATCAACATATCAATTTGCAGCCCTCTAGCCTCAGTAGTTTTTAAGATCTGAGGGCGGACAGAAAAAAAGTACGGAAGGACAGACAAAGCCGGCACAATAGTTTTCTTTTACAGAAAGCTAAAACCTAGAGAAAGAGAAAGAAAATGATAGAGACAAAATCTCTGATGGCTGAGAGAGAGAGAGAGAGAGAGAGCTGCTTTCAATGTCATTCTCTTCCCAGACAATATGAACTCGACCAAACGTCATGTAACTTGAGATGCAAAGTTTGTTATTGGGCTTTGGTCAGCGTAAAAGTTACTTCTAAACTTTACCACATTGTGGAACAGTCCAGTGCTACTGGCTGTCTTTAATCTGAAAGTTAATGACAACATATATCTTTAATCTGGAAGTTTATAAGAATATCTTAGTTTTTATTACTTGGTAAAATTGAATTTTTTTTTTTTTTTTTTTTTTTGTAACTTGAGATTAAAAGTAGATTATCTTGGTGCTGAAGTCACAGTTCAGTGCCACTGGCTGTCTTTAATCTGAAAGTTAATGACAATCTATATCTTTAATCTGGAAGTTTATGAGAATATCTTATTTTTTATTACTTGGTAAAATTATTTTTTTTTTTGTAACTTGAGATTAAAAGTATATTATCTTTATGCTGAGGTCACTGGAGTTGTAGTCAGAGAATTAGCTTCGATTTTTATTTGTTTGTATGTGATACTTTAATAAAGAAAAAACAATAAGTAGGTTGCCCATTAACAGATTATATTGAGATAAAAAATTATTTTATAATACAAGGGGCAGGAACATCGTAACAATGCTCTCGTGAATTTAACAAAAAACAAATAAATAAATAAATAAATTTCAGTTTTGCAGTAGAAAGAAAAAGATGACCTTAATTGTCCCAATGCCGGATGACATTAAATCAATCGATCAATCAATACAGTTCTACCGTGAGGGTCGTAATGACAATTACAATTTAACAATAATTAGAAGAAAAACGTTTCATTAAAGATGTCCCTTTAATAGGATTGTAAATAATATAATTCGCGTCTTCATCTGTCCTCAGCCGAGTCTGGGTCTGATATAATCGACTGGCGGAATCAGTTTCTATAGTATGTCCGCATACAAGTCGCGCGCCTATGCGCCCCTACGCAAATGCGCACGCATTCGAGTGAGTGGACGCGGATGACAAAACTTTCTGGCTCTCACCCAAATTAATTACGAGGTAATTTGTTCCCAAGTGGCGATAAATTTCTGGCGGATGATGCTGATGCTGAGGAGGTGGGGAGGCTGCCGAGGAAAGGAAGCTGGACGGGAAAGAAGGGAAGAAAGGGAAAGAAAGGCTGAATGGGAAAGAAAGGCAGAATTCGAAAGAAAGGCTGAATGGGAAAGAAAGGCAGAATTTGAAAGAAAGGCTGAATTGGAGAGAAAGGCAGAAAGGGAAAGAAAGGCTGAATGTGAAAGAAAGGCTGAATGTGAAAGAAAGCTGGACGGGAAAGAAGGGAAGTAATGGAAAGAAAGGCTGAATGAGAAAGAAAGCTGGACTGGAAGGAAGGGAAGAAAGGGAAAGAAAGGCTGAATTGGAAAGAAAGGCAGAAAATTAAAATAAGGCTAAAATGGAAAGAAGGAAAGAAAGGGAAAATGCTGAATTGGGAAGAGAGGCAGAAAGGGAAAGAAAGGCAGAAAAGGAAAAAAAAGACAGAAGGAAGGAAAAGAAAGAATGGAAAAAAGGGCAGAAAGGGAAACAAGGATCAAAGGAATAGATAGCATGAAGGAAAATGAGAGAAAGAAAAAAACTAAGGGAGGAAAAGGTAGAAGGAAAAAATAAGGAGAAATGGAGAAGAAAAGGAACAGGAAAGCACGAAGGAAAAGGAGAAAGAGAAAAGGAACTAAGAGGGAAAAAAGGTAGAAGGAAAAAAATAAGGAGAAATGGAAAAGAAAAGGGAACAAGGAAGGAATAATTAAAAGAAAGTGACAACACGAAAAGAGAGGAAGACCGATAGGTAAAACGGGAATGGAAAGAAGGACAGAAAGTGAAAGGCAGAATAGGGAATAGGGCGGAAAATGGGAGAAAAGGGAAGAAGGGATAAAAAGAGAAAGTCAGAAGTCCGACAGGGCGAAAAATTACATGCATGAACGACGACCTTCACAAAATAAGAAAAAAAAATCATATCAGAGAACAAACAGAAAGGAGTTAAAGGATTAAGATGTCTCAAAGACTTATTAGTCCATCCGAGGAGACCATCGTGTGCTCACGTATCTCTAGGAGCAGGTTTTACTGTTCATTCACAGTGTTCTGATGATTTTGTCTAGCTTTCTTTTAAACTCTTCTTCCACACTGTTGCTGTTTGCAACTTCTGGCAAGAGAGGGGGAGAAAGGAAGAAGGGATAAGAAAGGGCAAAGATAAATAAAAAAAACATATCAAAATCAGAGAAAGACTGATGATTACAGCAGCATTAGAAGGAGAAGAAGACATCTTTATTTTTTGAAAGTCTTCTTCTTCTTCTTCTTCTTCTTCTTCTTCTTCTTCTTCTTCTTCTTCTTCTGCACAGGAGCCGAGAAACGGCGGAGCGTAGATAAAGCAAGAAAATGGGAGGGGGGAGAGAAGAGAATAAAGCTAATGGTTTGTTGAATATATGATGAGACAAACGACGGCCAAAAAGCAAAAAAAAAAAAAAAAAAACCGTCCCCTTAAGCACCTTGGAAACATTATGGCCTCATTATCTTTTATGCTAATTTCATATGCGAGAAGATGAGTCAACCGCACAAACAAAAGAGCTGACCCGCATTATGCCTGCCAATGGAGGGGAAAGGGTAGGGGGAGGAGGAGGAGGAGAGAAAGGATTTGGAGTGGTTTTCTTGGAGGCAAAACTCTCAGGGAAGCCATGTTTACCCAGGGCTCAGTCGAGATATGTCCATTAGACCACAAGAAGTTCTTATAATCCTTTTAATATGGAGAGCAGATCCGGGTTTGCATTCGCTCTTCCTCCAAGATTTGAAAAATAATAATAAATTAATTGCATTTAACACTGGACTAAATGAATTTGTATGGGAGGTAAAAATATATTTTTAAAAAATACCTTTTATAGGAGTCAGTTGTAAAGAACACATCTAAAATAACTTTCAGCCACTTGTTACTTAAGAATTTTGAAGAGCTAATACACAATCTCAAACGTTAAGTGACATCTAAAACCATTAACGTTATCTAAAGTGACAACCAAAATCATTAACGTTATCTGAAGTGACAACCAAAATCATTAACGTTATCTGAAGTGACAACCAAAATCATTAGCGTTATCTGAAGTGACAACCAAAATCATTAACGTTATCTGAAGTGACAACCAAAATCATTAACGTTATCTGAAGTGACATCTAAAACCATTAACGTTATCTAAAGTGACAACCAAAATCATTAACGTTATCTGAAGTGGCAACCAAAATCATTAACGTTATCTGAAGTGACAACCAAAATCATTAGCGTTATCTAAAGTGACAACCAAAATCATTAACGTTATCTGAAGTACAACTTTCATTAACGTCATCTGAAGTGACAACCAAAATCATTAAAGGGCTATCTGAAGTGACAACCAAAATCATTAAAGTTATCTGAAGTGACAAAGAAAATCATTAACGTAATAAAGATGTCAACCAAAATTGAATCATTATTGGTCATCTGGGAAGATTTTTTTTTTCCATGTGAAAAAAAACCATTAACGTTATTGAGTTACAACCAAAATCATAAACGTTATCTGAAGTGATTTTAACGATATTAAATGACAAAAAATCATTTTTATTATGAGAGACACTAAAATTTTTTATCTGAGATGACAACTGTAAAATCATTTGTTATCTGACCAGATGACAACTAAAATTTTAACGTTATCTAGATGACACTAAAATCATTTTTTATCTGAAGAGACAACTGTATCATTTTTTTATTATCTGAAGATGACAACTAAAATCATTTTTATCTGAAGAGATACACTAAAATCATTTTTATCTGAAGAGACAACTAAAATTTTAACGTTATTGAAGAGATGCACTAAAATTTTTTCGTTTTATGAAGAGATGCAACTAAAATTTTTAACGTTATCTGAAGAGACACACTAAAATATGATTTTTATTACAAGATGACACTATATTTTTAACGTTATCTAAGAGACATATAAAATCATTAACGTTATCTGAAGAGACATATAAAATCATTAACGTTATCTAATATATATAACAAAAATCATCATGTTATCTGAAGAGACAATAAAATAATTAACGTTAAATAAAGAGACAAAAAATCATTAACGTTATCTGAAGAGACAACCATAAAATTAACGTTATCTTGAGACAACCAAAGTATAAAAAATATCTGAAGAGACAACCAAAATCATTAACGTTATCTGAAGAGACAACCAAAATCATTAACGTTATCTGAAGAGACAACCAAAATCATTAACGTTATCTGAAGAGACAACCAAAATCATTAACGTTATCTTGAATGTAATTAAGAAAATTTTTGAAAGGCACTGTCTTGTTATCATTTCTTGATATTATTATTATACGTATGGTTTATTAGGAATATTATTATTGCGGGTACATTATTATTATTATTATTTTTTTTTTTCAAGACCAAAATTCAGTGACAAAATTTCATAATGTTACCCCTTTCTAGCCCATGCACTTTAGGTAAAATTAGAGCAAACTGGAAAGGGCTTAGAAAGATTTCCAATTTTTGGAAAGTAGTGGGTAGAGAAAGAGTAACCTGAACTAATAAAGATTATTATTATTATTGAATCATTATTATCATCTATTATTTTTTTTATTATTATTATTATTCAAAAGATTTAACCCTATTGAGTTAGTGAGACTATACAAAGGTGATTTTGATGATGTTAAATGTACAAAACTTCATTTTATTATGAGATACAGTATATTTTTTTATGAGATACACTGTATATTTGTCATTACCAGATGCACTATATTTTTTATTACTAATGCACAAATTAATAAATAAGTAGGAAAAATGCACTATATATATTTTTAAAATTATGATATGATTATCAAGACTTATATTTTTTATTCAAGAAAAATACAAAGTTTTTTCGAAGAGATGCACTATTAAAGAGAAACATATATTTTTTCTTTTTATTACGAATGCACTATTTTTTTATTACGAGTTGCACTGTATGATTTTTTTATTACAAAACGATGACTATATTTTTATTACAAATGCTATATATATTCCATATATATATATAAATATATCAATATATATATATATATATAATAATATATATATATATTATAATCATCATGTCTTGGAAGAGAATAAATTAATAACCCAAATAACATTGTTCAAAACTGTTTTGTCCCCTGATACATGATAAAATTATGTTTTTTTGGCAGTTTGTATAAAAAAAATATATAAAATTTTACTAAAATGTATTTGAGTATGTGTAGGGCCGTTTCAAAATGTTCATTTTGTAACCATAACTTTAAAAAATTAAAAGCTTAAACTCGTGTATTAGAAAATTAATAATTTTTTGAAAGGCGATGTCTTGCTTATCATTTCTCTGATATTATTATTATTATTATTATTATTATTATTATTATTATTATTATTATTATTATTATTATTATTATTATTATTCAGAAGGTGAACCCTATTCCTATGGAACAAGCCCACCAAAGGGGCCATCGACTTGAAATTCAAGCTTCCAAAAAATATTATGGTGTTTATTCGAAAGAAGTGACAGACGGTAGCGGGAAGTACAGAAAGAAGAACCACTTATTAAAGAAATAATGAACAAATTAATGAATAAGTAGGACAAAATGCAAGCAGATTATTAAAATACAATGATGATATGATTATCGAAGACTTAGTAGTTTGATGTTCAAGAAAAATATCAAAGTTTATCGAAAATATATTAAAGAAACAAGCTTTCTCTCCCTGAGAACGCCATTCCCTAACTGTAATCCAAAACATGACCTTGACCTGATCTCAGCTATCATAGTTCCATACTCAAGAAAAATATCAAATTGTATAATGAAATAAGCACTCTCTCCCTAGAACTCAGTCATGCTTTAACCATAACCCAAAACTTGACCTTGACCTGGCCTCGGCTATCATGGGGTCCGTATTGACCTGTAGTACCGTACACAAGAAAATATATCAAATTTTATCGAAAATATATTCATGGAATAAGCGCCGTTTTCCAAGAACTCCTTCATTCCCTAACCTTAACCCAAAACGTGACCTTGACCTTGACCTGACCTCGGCTATCATGGGATCCGTGTTGACCTGCAGTTCCATACTCAAGGAAAATATCGAATTCATTGAAAATATACTAATGAAATAAGCACAATCTACCTAGAATCAAAAACGTGACCTGACCTCGGCTATCATGGGATCCGTGTTGACCTGACACATGTAGATCCCGCGGTCGTCCTCCTGCACGTCTCGGATGTGGAGATTCCAGGTCGTCCTGTCTCGGTAGGTCACCGAGACCCTCGGATTGTGCGTCACCACCTGGTGGTGGATGGCCTGGATTGCTTTTGTGTCCGCTTTCACCCATCCCACCTGCAAGCAGAAGAAGAAGAAGAGGATGAATGAGAGAAGGTGGTTGAATCAGTTTCTCAGTGCGGATGAAAGGAGAAATGGCGAATTGCGATGAGATTAGAGTAGGGAAATTACGTTGAGATTAGAGTAGGGAAATTGCGTTGAGATTAGAGTAGGGAAATTGCGCTGAGGTTAGAGGAGTGAAATTGCGTTGAGATTGGAGGAGGGAAATTACGTTGAGTTTAGATTAGGGAACTGCGTTGAAATTAGAGTAGGGAAGTTGCGTTGAGATTAGAGGAGGGAAATTGCGTTGAGATTGGAGTAGGTAAATTGCGTTGAGATTAGAGCAGGGAAATTGCGTTGAGATTAGAGTAGGGAAATTGCGTTGAGGGTAGAGCATGGAAATTACGTTGAGATGAGAGTAGGGGAATTACGTTGAGATTAGAGTAGGGAAATTGCATTGAGATTAGAGTAGGGAAACTGCATTAAGATTAGAGTAGGGAAATTGCATTGAGACTAGAGTAGGGAAATTACGTTGAGATTCAGATACGTAAATTGCTTTGAAATTCAAGTTGGTAACTGCATTGAGATTAGAGCAAATTACGCTTGAGAGTAAAGTAGGTCAATTACGTTAAAATCAAGGTACGTAATTTGCTTTGAAATGAAAGTAGGTAAATTGCCTATTTTTTAAAGTTGGTAAATTACGTTGAAATTAAGGAAGGCAAATGGCGTTTCAATTAAAGTAGATAAATTGCGCCGAAATGAAAGTAGGTAAATTGCTTATTTTTTAAAGTTTTTAAATTACGTTGACATTAAAGAAGGTAAGTGGTTTTTTAATTAAAGTAGCTAATTTGTGTTGAAATTATAGTTGGTAAATTACGTCGAAATTAAAGTAGGTAAGTTATTCTGAAATTAAAGTAATTAAGTTACTTTGAAATTGAAGCACGTAAGTTACTTTGAAATTAAAGTAGGTAAGTTATTCTGAAATTAAAGTAGGTAAGTTACTTTGAAATTGAAGTACGTAAGTTACTTTGAAATTAAAGTAGGTAAATTACTTTGAAATTGAAGTGCTTTGAAATTAAACTAGGCAAGTTACTTTGAATTGAAGTACGTAAGTTACTTTGAAATTAAAATAGGTAAGTTACTTTGAAACTAAAGTAGGTAAGTTACTTTGAAATTAAAGTAGGTAGGTTACTTTGAAATTGAAGTAGGTAAGTTACTTTGAAATTAAAATAGGTAAGTTACTTTGAAATTAAACTAGGTAAGTTACTTTGAAATTAAAGTAGGTAAGTTACTTTGAAATTAAACTAGGGAAGTTACTTTGAAATTAAAGTAGGTAAGTTACTTTGAAATTAAAGTAGGTAAGTTACTTTGAAATTAAAGTAGGTAAATTACTTTGAAATTAAAGTAGGTAAGTTACTCTGAAATTATAGTAGGTAAGTTACTCTGAAATTAAAGTAGGTGAGTTATTTTGAAATTAAAGTAGTTAAAATTGCGTTGAAATTGAAGTATGTAAATTGCGTTGAAATTAAAGTAGGTAAAGTGCGCTTGAATTAAAATAGGTAAATTGCGATTTTTATTAAATATAAGTTAAATTATGTTGAAATTAAAGTAGGTATATTACACTGAAACTGAAGTTTGTAAATTGATTTGAAATTAAAGTACGTAATTCTCGTTGAAATTAAAGAGCGAAAATTGCAATGGAAATAAAACAGGTAAAATACGTGGAAATTACAATAGGTGACTTACGTGACTTAAAAAAAAAAGAAAGTGCATAAATTACTCTGACATGAAAGTAGGTAAATTGCGTTGAAATTAAAGAGCGTAAATTTACGTCGAAATTAAAAAGGGTCTCCTATTTCCTAGAAATAGGGTCCTATTTTCTAGAAATAGTGTCTCCTATTTCCTAGAAATGGGGTCTTCTATATACTAGAAATAGGATCTATTTCCTAGAAATGGGGTCTCCTATTTCCTAGAAATAGGGTCTCGTGTTTCATAGAAATAGTCTCCTATTTCTTAGAAATAGTGTCTCCTATCTCCTAGAAATAGGATCTATTTACTAGAAATGGGGTCTCCTATTTCATAGAAATATTCTCCTATTTCTTAGAAACAGTGTCTCTAATCTCATAGAAATAGCGTCTCCTATTTCCTAGAAATAGGATCTCCTATTTCCTAGAAATAGCGTCTCCTATCTCATAGAAATAAGATCTCCTGTTTCCTAGAAATATGGTCTATTTCATAGAAATATGATCTCATATTTCCTAGAAATAGGGTCTCCTATTTCATAGAAATAGTCTCCTGTTCCCTAGAAATAGGGTCTCCTATCTCCTAGAAATAAGGTTCCCTATTGCCTAGAAATAGAGAATCGTATCCTAGAAATATGGTCTCATATCGTCTAGAAGTAGGGTCTCCTATTTCCTAGAAATAAGGTTTCCTATTTCCTATTCGTCAGAGTATACGAAAAAACTAGATGAATAATAATAAAAAAAAAATAATGACAGATAGAAAAGGAACAAATGAATTGGTGGCTCTCGTCTGTTAGGTAAGGGAAAATGGCCGAATAACCTCTTCTCTCTCTCTCTCTCTCTCTCTCTCTCTCTCTCTCTCTCTCTCTCTCTCTGGCTCTCATGGGCGTTTCCCTGTCATCCTCTCCCCTAAAATTCATTTCCTTTGTAATCTAAGTTATTCCCCCGTACATTAGTCTCTCTCTCTCTCTCTCTCTCTCTCTCTCTCTCTCTCTCTCTCTCTCTCTCTCTCTCTCTCTCTCTCATTTTGTTTGTATAATTATTTTTCTTTTCTGTCTTATCTCGTGAAGTTATTCTACACTACCATCCTAGTGCTTATTGAAATGAAAGACAATTTTTGTCTTTATGCAGGTTTAAGCAATATGTAGAAATTATTATTATAAAACGACTGCTTTCTAATGCTTGTCGATAAAACAGAAGACCCGATTTACTTAAAATTTACTTAAGCAAAAAAAAAAATGTTTTCTTACAATTGGACTTCATGCAAAATGGTAGAATTCATGCAAGACCTTATGGGGTTTTCCAACTTTCATTTGCTTTTAGTTAATAATAGGTATTTCATCTGTATTTTTCTTGACGATAATAGATCAGTGATTTCGTCGTATAATTCACTAAGCTTCAGTGAAAGCCTTATTTCTCTAAATATAGCGTAAATATTCCTTTAAGATTTAGCTAGATTAGAATCAGCACTGAGAAAGTGTTCTGTTTTTATCGTCATACACAAGAATATCAGTCACTTTTTCTGTGAAATATTTTCTCACTGTTTTTGTTTGTATTTCAAACTGAGAGCTCCTTTAATCGTCTGCTGAAAATGCCAGGTTTCTGTCCATCTCCTCAAGACGTTCGAGGTCAGATAAATCCTTCCGTATTGTTTATAGTATTGTTGAATTAAATAAAATACGAAAAAAAATTCTTTCTGGATTACTAACAAAAATTAATTCTTCCATTTGCGGTGCCGAGATGTACTGAAATAAAAAAAAATTGTTTTGGATAATTAAAAAAAATGTTTTTTCGTTTTCTTTACCGAGATGTACAAAATAAAGAAGAATGTATCTTGAATTATAAAGGGAAAAAAAATCTTTATATTTGTCGTATTATTGTTGGTCGTTGGTAAAAGAATCCTCCGTTTGGGGCAATCTTTATAAATCCGAGGTGAATGTTTGGTCTCTTTCACAGATTATTATTGGATTTGGGTGTAAAATAACTAAATCGTGTAATATTGGTTTGCTTACGTAGAAGGCCCTATATCTTTTATGTACTGTTATTAGGAGAAACTCATTCCTTTATAAGTAAAGGTATTCTGGGCTCCTTTGTATATTAGAATATTGTCGTGTCTTTTTTTCTCTCTCTCTCTCTCTCTTCTGTCTTACCTATTACCGTTATGAATCTTAGCTAAGACTATCGTTTATTCCTTATCTTTATTTTAATGTGAGTTAGAGACTCGTCGTAAAAGATTTATTATTATTATTATTATTATTATTATTATTATTATTATTATTATTATTATTATTATTATTATTATTATTATTATTATTTGAAGGGAGGAGACCCTCTTCCAAGCATGTTTTGTTAAAAGAGAACGGCAGCATCAGTGGAACTGACTTTATAGAAGGTCTTTTTCAATTTTTCATGTTATTTTCTTTTCTTCCGGGCTGACATTTGCTGAGAGAAAATAATACGAAGAATCGAAAAGACCTTATATAAAATCAATTCCACTAATGCTGCCATTCTTTTTAACCAAATATATTATTATTATTATTATTATTATTATTATTATTATTATTATTATTATTATTATTATTATTATTATTATTATTATTCAGAAGATGAACCCTATTCACTCGGAACAAACTCTCAGGGGCCATCGACTTGAAATTCAAGCTTCCAAAGAATACTGTTATTATTATTTTTATTATTATTATTATTATTATTATTATTATTATTATTATTATTATTATTCAGAAGATGAACCCTATTCACTGGAACAAGCTCTCAGGGGCCATCGACTTGAAATTCAAGCTTCCAAAGAATACTGTTATTATTATTATTATTATTATTATTATTATTATTATTATTATTATTATTATTATTATTATTATTATTATTATTATTATTATTATTATTCAGAAGATGAACCCTATTCACTTGGAACAAGCTCTCAGGGGCCATTGACTTGAAATTCAAACTTCCAAATTATATTATGATGTTCATTAGAGCACGAGAACTTCAGGAATAACTTCTCGTCGATTCTCGTTGGTGCCGTTTTGTCTTTTCATAAACGTTGAAGGACTGAAGGATTTTCCTCTCGATGTCAAAGAAATGCAGTATTCTGGAGTAATGGACAAAAAACTTTAAAATAGCATTTTTACTCTGAATTTAATATTAAGAAATAGTTTTCCATTTTTTTCGATCATACTATTGATAGTTGTAGTAACGGAGTTGATTTTTACAATATCCGTTATATTTGCTTTTTTATTAATTGATTCTTTGACAAAAATTGTATGTATGAACTTAGGAGAGATGTAGGGCGTTACAAGA
>NC_089750.1:72497206-72514706 GCF_040412425.1 Macrobrachium rosenbergii
TTTCTGCTTAATTCCTTATTCTTTAATGATTGTTACTTAATCTTTAATTGCTTTTACATGCAAACTCGTGCACAGAAAATGTAGAAGTGTATCAGTGTCAGTGATGAGTGATAGGCAACAAGTGTTATAAACAGTCATGTAGTTAGAGCAGTTTCCAACCGATTTTATGTTTACGCATGCGCTGTAAATATATTACACAAATGGGCATTTATCTGTCAGATAACAGAGGTATTCCTCATTCTGTAATGGTAACTATTCCATATCTGAGAGAAAAAAAGAAGGCAAAATGCGTAGAGAAGAAAAAGACATTCGTGGAATCCTCTTATACAAAGTTTCAGATGACTTATAGTCTGGCTTTCGTGTTCCCATTACGTCAGTTGTGGAGTGTTTCTCCACCACGAATCTTTCACTCGTTTGTTCCGAGCATTGATAATTCATCATTTCTTCCCGTAGGGTGGGGGTAGCGCCGTCGGTGCACCTCACACAGTGCGCTGTAGGCGTTACTTCAAGGTCTATAGGATACTCTTTAGACCTTGCATTACTTAAGGTTCTTTGCGGCGTCCCTTCGGTCCGTAGCTGCGACCCCTTTCATTCCTTTTACTGTACCTCCTCCGTTCATATTCTCTTTCTTCCATCTTACTTTCCGCAACCCTCTCCTAACAGTTGTCTCAATATTATTTTGAACGTTGAATGACCTCGTAGGTCCGTCCGCTAGGCCTTGGGCCTAAATTTTATATTCATGATTTGTCATTTCTGGTAGTGTCTGTTTCGTATCCAGGTATGACACGCCCGTGATTCTTTGATAGTTAATGCAGAGAGTTCAAAGGGAGAAAATTATAGGAAAGGGTATTTTGGTGTAAATGTCTTTTATATCTATATTTGAGTCCTTATGCATTTATGTTTCCATTTAATAAAGTGTTTCCTTTATATGTAAATCATTCAAAGGAGTCGGCCGCTCTGCCAAAAGGCCTGGATTTTTTCTTCAGCAGTTGCTGACTAAAACGCCCCCCTCCCCCACCCCCTTCCTCCCTGAACAGCAACAACAACAACAACAACAAACAACAACAACCCCTCTTTCACTATCAACCCAACAACCCCAAACCCCTTTCTCCTTTTGCGCAAAGCTTCAAAGTCCTTTGGTTAAGCTCCGTTTTTCCTCTTCGCGGGCCTCCCGCCGCTCCTTCTCTTTCTCTTTCCTGTTCTTCCCTTCCTTTCTTTCTTTCTTTCTCTTCTTTCTCTGTCTACTTATTCTAGTTTCTCCTTGTATACTTTCCCTGTCCCACCTTTCTTTTCCGAGAGTTTTTTCGCCTTTACCGTTCTTAAGACTCTGGCAGTTTCTCTCTTACCTTAGTTGATGATGGCTCTCTCTCTCTCTCTCTCTCTCTCTCTCTCTCTCTCTCTCTCTCTCTCTCTCTCTCTCTCTCTCTCTCTCTCCTTTTCCTTTTCGTTTCCATTCAAGAGAAAGTTCAATACAATTTTTTTCCTTGTCGCTTTCCTTCCTCATGCTCATTTCCCTCTTTCTTTCTCCTTCCTCCCCTCCCCCCTCCCCTCCTCCTCCTCCCCTCCTCCTCCTCCTCCTCCTCCTCCTCCTCCTCCTCCTCCTCCTCCTCCTCCTCCTCCTCCTCCTCCTCCTCCTCCTCACCAACGGCAACCGCGAACGTTTTTTCGTTTCTCCTTCGACAACCTTACTTCGTGCTCCCTCTAACAACCCCACCCTCCTTTCCTTTCTCTCTCTCTCTCTCTCTCTCTCTCTCTCTCTCTCTCTCTCTCTCTTTTGCAGTGCCTGTTGTCATCTTAATGTCATACAAGAAACACAGAGGGAGGTCTTCAGAGGCTTAGATTCACCGCTGCGGAAAAGGCCACGTGGAACGACCTGCATCGAGAGAGAGAGAGAGAGAGAGAGAGAGAGAGAGAGAGAGAGAGAGAGAGAGAGAGAAAGGGCCGGGGTTTTGGGGGTTGTGATAGATAGAGAGAGAGAGGGAGAGAGATTAAGGGGCTTAGAATTATGCTAAAAGAAGCGTCGAACTCGGAGATCAAAATATTGAAAGAAATAAAAGATAATTTTCACAACACTTTTGTAGTTGGAACTGTTAATTGATATATATATATATATATATATATATATATATATATATATATATATATATATATATATATATATATGTGTGTGTGTGTGTGTGTGTGTGTGTGTGTGTGTTTGGTGTGTGATGGAGACAAAGCCAGATAAGATCTGCAGTTGCAGAAAAGGAAGAAAAATATTAGGTAAACTATAATAACGGTAGGCAGATAAATGAAGAGACAGTGAATTACTTGATGAGTAAAGAGAAATGAGGAAAAAATAAGATGCCTTTTTGCAAACCAGTTAGGCACAATGTCAAATGTTTGTTCACTGAAAGATGTCTGATGTTTCCTGTTATACATACATCATTTCAACCGCACGCAACTTGAAAGTTTAGAGACAGTAGATTTTAATTCAGTCTGAATCCTTTATGTATCATCTTTGATACATGATGGGAAAAAAATACTAGACTGGACGAAGTCTTTGCACAAATATCAGAGACTTACATTGCTGTTCTTTTAGTTCCTAAAATTAAATACCCATATAACGAATACAGAAGGATAATCGCATAAAATGTATTGTTCCATTATAATGAAACATTTACGTTATTTCTAGCATTATTTTCCTTTGAAGTTCAAGTTGTTTTTCTTTGTATACTGGCTTTAAACTTATATCCAGAAGTTGATGAAGCTGAAAGGAGTGATCTACCCACAGGCTGTTATAGGTCCCTTTAGGTGTATAAGTGTCTCTGGGAACACCAGTGGATAATGACCAAAGTTTGGAGACGAAGGGACACGAGTGACTGTATTCTCACTGACTGAACAACTAATTCTTCAGAGCGCGAATACTTAGATGGAGTACCCAAGGGTGAGGTGATGGTACCATCCGGTTTTTAAGAGCTTTCAAAAGAGCACTTCAAGAAAAGGCAAGGGGAAATAAATGTAAATGCTTGAAGTGGAACAAGGCTAGTGAGAAGAAGGATTAGCTATCAGTATATCAGCTACAGAGAGGAGTAGCAGGAAGCAGACGTTCTTAAGAAGGGCACTGTACTTCGTCCAAGGGCTAATCAGCTGTAGTCAGAGCTGGTGCAGCTGCTCATAAACGGAACACACTTGCTTATTAATAGTCCACCAGGCGATTAGAGGAAGGTATGGGTAATCTATAACGTTCTTAAGAAGGGTCCTGTGCTTCGTCCAATGGCTAATCAGCTGTAGTCAGAGCTGGTGCAGCTGCTCATAAACGGAACACACTTGCTTATTAATAGTTCACCAGGCGATTAGAGGAAAGTATGGGTAATCTATAACGTTCTTAAGAAGGGCACTGTGCTTCGTCCAAGGGCTAATCAGCTGTAGTCAGGGCTAGTACAGCTGCTCTCAAACGTAACACACTTGCTTAATATCTAGTCACCAGGCGATTAGAGGAAGGTATGGGTAATAGGAAGCTATGGGTAATCTATAATGTGGTCTTGGGCAAAGCAAAGACCTAAAAAATCATTTTATAATTCCATCTTCCTTTCTGTAGTCTTACCTAGTGCCTTCCTTTATAGTCTCATACCGTCTATTTTCAATTTACTCTCTTCATTCAACCAATTTTACCATCATATCCACAGTTCTGATCTCTCTCTCTCTCTCTCTCTCTCTCTCTCTCTCTCTCTCTCTCTCTCTCTCTCTCTCTCTCTCAGAAATGTATAGATTCCGAAACCTCTGGCACTAAGCTGCATTGGTTGTCAGACCGTGGGAGACTTATCCTTCCAACCTTTACTACTCAATCTCACGTTTGCAGATTTGAATCCTCCCTCCTGGTTTTAGGCGCCCCCAGGGATACAGAAACGCAGAACTCTCTCTCTCTCTCTCTCTCTCTCTCTCTCTCTCTCTCTCTCTCTCTCTCTCTTCTTCCCTAAGTTTATGTCTAGTTCCATGCCGGCCTTAATCAATTTGACAATTTCATGATCTCTTAAGAAAATCTCTCTCTCTCTCTCTCTCTCTCTCTCTCTCTCCTTTCGTAAGTCAGTGTCTAGTTTCTTCGTGCTGCATTTAACAAATTTAATCATTTCATAATCTCCTAAGAAAATCTCTCTCTCTCTCTTTGATTTTATGGGTGAACAAGTCTCCATGTTTTTTTTTGTACGGAATTACATTATGAGATAAAAATATCTAAAACCAGATTCTGGGTTGGATGAGTGACGTCATCCAGATTTAGTGAACTGGCCCATAGTCGACTTTTGACAGTTTCTGTCAATGGTAATAATAACTTCATATCATAGTGAGTGCCAGTATGAGGATGGTAATTATGGAATGAAGAATAAAAGTTTTTTTTTAAATCAGTTTTAGGTTTCCCCATGTTTTTTTGGGGTGGGGAGTCAGTTTTTTTAGGTCTCCCCCCTCCTTCCCGCCCCACCAAAAAAAAAAGAGGTTATGAAATGAGAGAATCATCATTTATACCTGAAACGAGTTTGGCAACGGAAGATAAGTATGAGAAGTTTGGCCCTAGAAAAAAGGAACCAGTTTGAACTTCAGACATTGGAATTAAAGATAAGATTACGAGTTTTGGGGGAAAAGTTACCTCAAAAGATTATCTTCAATAAAGACGGCGGGGGAAAGAAAGACAAAGACAAAGAAAAGATAGAAAGAAAGGTTATTTATCTTATGGCTGTTTGAAAGGGAGGTTCAGGGTTTCGAAAATTAGACTTTTTACTGTTTATATAAAGAGAAAAGTAAAGTTTAGGGTTTTTTTTGGAAAGGAGAGAAAAGTTTTCGCGTATTTTATAAATAAAAACGGGAAAGAAATTTGTTGTCGAATATCTCGACTTTAGGTTTTCGATTTGATAATTCGTTTCGAATTATTACAGTTGAAAGTAGAAATTAATCTTATGTGATTTGGGGAAAATAATATTGTGTATCAGGTGATCGATTCTTAGAAGAGGAAAAAGGTCTTAGTAAAATTTTAATTCTTTCAAGAAAAAAGCTTAGTAACCTAGTAGCTAGCATAAAACTGAGTTGGTTTAGCTGTTGGAAAATGTGATAAATATGGGCTGATAAAGTATGTTAACAAAGTGCAAAATGTTTACAATTCTTTGAACTAGAAAAAAAAAAAAGATGGGACTCAAGATGTCTTGAAAATATGAAATACTTTCCCTTGAAATACTGCAGAATGAACTTTTCTGAAGTTTGAGAGAGAAAGCGCATTTCCATTTCGACAGTGGCACACTGTAGGCATTACTAAAGGTTCTTTGCAGCGTGCCTTCGCCCCTTAGCTGCAACCCCTTTCATTCCTTTTACTGTACCTCCATTCACATTCTCTCTTTCATTTTGCTATCCACCCTCTCCTAACAATTGATTCAAAGTGCACCTGCGAGGTCCCAGTGCTTGGCCTTTCTGTATTCCATTCGACAGCGGTGCGAAAGATTAAAATGAGAGGATTTATGAAAATTAACTAATAATTAGAAGGGCAGCAAATTATGGCCTTTTATTGCTGCGTACTGAAGACCAACAGACATTTTTGAAATTTATAATTCCTTTAAGGAAAGACAGAAATTCTATCGGGAAAAGAATATGGTCTACCGACCAGCTGAATATGTGGCGTAGGAATTGTGAAGGGAGTTAAAGATTTCTTTCTATATGTTAGACGATTTCCGCATAAATGTGTACCCTGGGTCTGGCCCATGGAATAAAACCAGCCTGTTTTGTTGAAATAAAATTATTTCGATTTTTAGTACTTGAATGGAAAACAGCGATTGCTTTGAAAGGGATTTTGGGAAATTTCTTAAGTAAATAGTAGATGAAAAGCAGTTTGGAATTTGGGAAGGAAAAGTGGTCAGTGTTTCATATCAATGAAAGATGAATTGATTCTTCAGAGGTAAATGAGTCATCTTTCAGCCTGGGAAGGAAGTTGAAAAGATTAAAGTATTATAATGAATTTTTAAAACCTATGCTGGCGTATAAAAGAGACTGATATAAATATATATATATATATATATATATATATATATATATATATATATATATATATATATATACACACATATATATATATACATATATAAATGTATATATAATTATATATACATATATATACATGTATATATAAATATATGTGTGTGCAAGCTTTGAGAATTTCATTCATTCTGTACTCTTTGTAATAAAAGACAATTGAGAACTTAAAAAAATTCTAAGGCTCAGTTTTGCAACATTTTACCTCTCTCTGTTTTTTTACCGTATACCCTAAAGAAAATGTATTTATACATAAACGCATATTTGTATGATTTCTCTACACCTACACCTCTACCCAAGCCAATGCATCGGAAACATTTAAGGTACAGCAGCGTGTGTATACATGTGTGTGCATGTGTATGTGCGTGTGTATCCTGGATAATCCCACACACAGCCTCGAGTTCCCCAAGTAGCTATGTAAGCCGATGTAGTCTACCCCCACCCAACTCCCTTCCACACCAAACCCCGCCCCCATTCTCCTACCACCGCAACCCCGCCCCCACCCTCAGTCGGCATCAGGGATCAACACGTCGCCTTTGAATTCCTAAGTGATTTTTCCTTTCTTTCCTTATTCCTTTCTCCCTCTCTTCTGTTATTCGGTTGCTTTCTTCCTCCCATTCAAAGAGGGAAGGTCGTAGGATTCTTTTGTATTTTTTTTTTCTTTTATTTTTCTCTTCTTGTTTGTACTGTACGTAAATATATAATTTTTTTTTAATTTCATTGCGGGGTGATGATGTCATTAAATGTTATATCAGCGTTGTGGTAACTAAATGGCTTTTTATTTGGGAGGGGCATGAGGCTGCCAGCCCCACACCCATTGGGTCGACTGGTGTTGCCTGGCTGGGATCAAATGAAGTCCAGTGCCGTGTGTATACAACACACACACACAGATATGTACATATATAGATATATATATGTATGTATGTATGTATGTATATATATACGTGTATGTGTGTGTTTGTTTGTGTGTGAATGCTCCTGTTTAAGGCTTGGCGAGCGTATTGTACATTCATATTATAATGAAAAACATTTTTTCTAGCTGCACGTGACTAATGTATTTTTGCATGTACATGAGAGAGAGAGAGAGAGAGAGAGAGAGAGAGAGAGAGAGAGAGAGAGAGAGAGAGAGAGAGAGAGAGAGAGAGCTTGCAGAATAAATTGCAATATACATTACTGAATTCCAACGAGAAAATTAACACAAAAAAAAGAGCCCCTACATTTGTTTTTCAATTCAAATTACAAATTTTTAAGCAAAACTTTCCCATGCAACCATCTGATAATGGCGTCACACACACACATAGTTACCGTGTGCTGTTTCGCAATGCATGAATATGCATACGGGGAAATCTGTTACAATAAACTAATAAAACGGAATACGGAGCCATAAAAAAAACGTGTTCTACAATTGTGTAACCGAAAAGAATTACTGTTATTATTATTATTATAAAGCCTTTTTTTTTTTTTTTTTTTTAGTTCAAGGATTTTTTTTAAAGTCTTTTTAATTTTTTTTTAATGTCATCATTCAGTTTAACTTGAAGTGGAAACAAGGATGTTTTGAAAAATGTTTTTAATATTTTTAATGTCAATATTCAGTTCAAGTTGCAGTGGAAACGAGGATTTTTAAAAATTTTTTAAATTTTTCCATGTCAATATTCAGCCCAAGTTGAAGTGGAAACAAGGATGTTTAAAAATTTTTTTTTATTTCTCTGTCAATATTCAGTCTAAGTTGAATTGGAAACAAGAATGTCTTTAAAATGTTTTTAACTTTTCTGTGTCAATATTCAGTCCAAGTTGAAGTGGAAACAAGGATTTTTTAAAAAGTTTTTATTTTTTCTATGTCAATATTCAGGTAACTTGAAGTGGAAACAGTGATTAGTTTGATGGCGATCATTTTTTAAAACTTTGTTTTCAGACAGTTCTGGCCGAATGTGTAAGAGTTCTTAGCTTGTTTGTGGGTAATTCAAATTGAGTTTAATGAGTTTGCTTGGGGTTAATTTTGGTTGTTTGCCGATGATTTAGTTTGAGTTTGTAAGAGTTCACAACAGGTGTTGTTAATTGAACTTGATATATATGAGTCTCTGGTTTTGACTTGTTAATTGTTGATTGAAGTAGGAATACACAAAGTCGTAAATAGGTTTTGGATTTCATTTGGTAATTATTGATTAAGGTAGTAGTACTTACATGAACAAACAGGTTTTAGCTAACATATGAGTCGTTGAAGCTTTCCCCTTTGTTGATGAGTCGTGGATGCTTTGTAAGAACTTCACTGAGTATTTTGATTATGCATCATTATAGTTTTTAATTATGTTAAGTGTAATCATTTATTTCTTATACATTTATTGTTTCCCCTCTAAGCTACATGTAATGCTTTGTAATCGTAAGTGGTAATGTAAGTTTGGTATATCTGTGAGTTTTGCCTGATTTAAAATACCATTTTAATACAGCGATGGACAGACAATTTGAAACAAACCTTGCAAAGAATTCAGTAGATATATTTTACTTAATTCGCATTAGATCATGTCTGCAGACTTATAAATTGTTTCTCAGATTCATTTTTTTTAATAGATTTATAATCTGAATGAGGTTCTAGATTCAGGTGTCACAGATGATCCGATCAAATAGATTTTATTATTTAATCGTATCAGGTCATGTCAGCAGATTCGTTAACTACTTACCTAATCAAGTCTCATATTGTCGATGTGACGTCACTGTGTTTATATCTTTTACGTTACTGTCAACATCTCGAGTTGTTTACACATGCAGCTCATTCCTTGCACTCAGGTTGAATGGTTTGATATTTGTTTTGTGCTTTTAAGGGAATCTCGTGTTGAAACGCAGGCGTACTTCGGACGCAAGCCCAATTGTAAAGGTGCCAGTTTCTTGATAAGTGTACCAACCGGTTATTTAAAGTCAGTTTATGGTGTAAAATAGTCTGCGACTATACGATCCATTTTCATTACGCTTCGCTGAAAATATATTTTTTTTTTATTTCGCTGCACGCTCCAAATTATTTTCTGTTACATTTGATGTCATCTGAGGGAGGGTGTGGACAAGAACCTTGTTAGTAAGTACACGGTCACACAACAAAGGACGAACGACTCATTACGTACTGTAATTGGGAGGCGAGGACGGAAATAAGATTACAGAAGGAGACTTTCTTTCAGGGCGCCATAGGAATATGATGAGATGAAACGTCATTCACTCGGACCTCCTTTTTTTTTTTTTTTTTTTTTTTTTTGTCTCCCTCTCTCTCTTTTTTTTATTGTATGGAGCGAACAGCAACCGCGTGAAATGAGACGAGATTGGGACAGACACGCAGACAGACATGGACGTAGGTATGAGAGAGAGAGAGAGAGAGAGAGAGAGAGAGAGAGAGAGAATGATAATGTTGCAAGAGGGGCTGTGATTACAATCCCCAGATTGATATGAAGGGGTCTTGACAACGTTAAGTACGCGCCAATGCCTTGCAGAGAGAGAGAGAGAGAGAGAGAGAGAGAGAGAGAGAGAGAGAGAGAGAGACACACACACAGACAGACAGAGAGACTGGGGGAGAAACAGTCAGACGGGAAAAGAGAAAGAGGGAGGGAGAGAGAAAGCGGCATTCAGACAGACAGAGAGAGAGAGAGTAATTTCTTTTTAACACGGAGTGAAATCATCACATTTGAGTGAATCTTTTGATCTGGCGAGCGGCATTGTATGAGGAGAGAAGACAAAACAAAAGCTTTAAACAGCGCCGTGAATGGATTGGATGGTCGTCGGACCTGACTCCCTGATTTGAAGGCTTAGGAACCATTACACGTTTACTGAAAGGGCAAGGAAATTGTATATACCAGAGTCGTCTTTTCATGATAGCTGAAAGAGAAGCCTCACATTAAATCTGTCTTGTTGAACTGCCGTCTTAATTAACTTTGCTATTTTCATCATTGAATACTTTACTCACTCGTCATTTGTTTGTGTTGAAAGTCTGAAAGAAGCATCCACTTATTTTGCACGTTCCATTCTGGAAGCTTGTTTCCAATAAGGAGAATATTCATTTCATTTTTGTCAAAAGTTTTAACTACCCAATTCACAAATGCTGTATATGATCTGAAAGTTAAATGCATATTTTCCTTATGTTTATACCCCCAAAAGCATGTGCTTTTCGTATATGAGAGAAGGAACCATTTTTTAATATGTAGTTTATCAGAGTTTATCATGTCTTCATTACGCTGCAGATGACAGATATTTCATGGAATCTACATTAGAATGGAACGAATGAGTCTTCTTTGGTATATTATACGTTTTTTCCGTCAGTAATATGCAGTATTTACGAAATGAACGTGATTGGTGCAGATTATATTCCAAGTGTATGTATAAAGCTATATTCTCAGTATTCCATCTATGTAGATATTGTAAAATCCTCCTGACTGTTCAAGGGCAATTAGGTACCTCTGTCACTGCTCTCTGAATGTTCATATTTCCCCTCCCAAGGGTTCCACAACTCTTAACCAGACGCTCTTAAGCATTTCGGCGGTGTGATCTGGTCAAACAAATCTCTTGCACTTCATAGCTGAGGAAAGGGTTGCCGATTTCGACGATAGTTCGGGAACCTCGGCCTTCAGTGTCCAGACATAAATTCACTTTGAGTAAGTCAGTTTCTTTCTCTCATTTTCAACTCTGGAGTTTTGGTCTTAAAACAACCTTTCGATTATGAGAGTGGTAATGACAGTTCCCTAGTTCCTCATCGGACAGGTTGGTATCGTTTTCGGCTAGTACTCTGCTGGGCCCGCGTTCGATTCTCCGACCGGCCAATGAAGAATTAGAGAAATTTACTTCTGGTGATAGAAATTCATTTCTCGTCATAATGTGGTTCGGATTCCACAGTAAGGTGGATAACCAATTGGTTCTTAGCCACGTAAAATAAATCTAATCCTTCGGGCCAGCCCTAGAAGAGCTGTTAATCAGCTCAGTGGTCTGGTTAAACTAAGGTATACTTAACTTATATTGTTTCCTCTCTCTCTCTCTCTCTCTCTCTCTCTCTCTCTCTCTCTCTCTCTCTCTCTCTCTCTCTGAGGCTGTCAAGTTTGAAAGACTAAGGCCTCTTACATGACAAAATAAACTTCACCTTTTCCATTCATTTATTTATTCTACTTTTTTCAAAAAAATACTTAGCAAAGTTAATAGTGTGTTTCTTTGACTACCCATCACTCATAGTCATAATTAATGCCTTCCAAAATAAGCATCCACCTGTAATGAGTCTTCCTCATTACAGCTAAATTTAATTATTTTTTCCCCGGTCGCCTCTCTTAATACAGCTCTACACCCACGCCCCTTGAGAGACGGCCATAGGCGCCCTTTGATGCCACGGGAAAACACCAGGAACAAGATACTGGGCAGCGTCCAGTTGTATTTTGGTAAATAAAAGGTAGCTACGAGCACGCGAGATGTCAAATGTTAAAGAGAGAAAGGGGGGAGAGGTCCCTCGCGCGCAAAAACGAGCACCAGAACAGAAGACTCCCTAAGATATACGCTTACGCTCACGAGCGCAATCTTCATGGTAAGGCACGCACGCACGCGCCCTATTACTATACAGAAGAAGAAGAAGAAGAAGAAGGAGGAGGAGGAGGAGGAGGAGGAGGAGGAGGAATTCTTACTGTGCATGGGAAGAAGAAGAAGAAGAAGAAGAATTCCTGTTACTGTACAGAAGAAGACGAAGAATTCTAGTACTGTACAGAAGAAGAAGAAAAAGAAGATGAAGAAGAATTCCTGTTACTGTACAGAAGAAGAAGGAGAAGAAGAAGAGGAACTCTTATTAATGTATAGAAGAAGTAGAAGAATGAAAAGAAGAAGGAGGAGAAGAATTCCTAGTACTATTACAGAAGAAGAAGAAGGAAAAGAGGAACTCTTAATAATTTGCAGAAGAAGAAGAAGAAGAAGAAGAAGAAGAAGAAGAAGAAGCCCCATTACTCTACAGGAGAAGAAGACAAAGAAAAAGAAAATGAAGAAAAAAAAGCAAAAGAAGCAGTATTAAAAGAAGACCACCACCACCTCACGAAAACGTCCCTTGGTCCTCCTCCCCTACCTCCCCTCCCTTTCCCCCTCTCTCCCCTCCCCACCCCCGCCGAGCACAATTACCTTTCTCCAAATGTAATGGCCGCATCTGAACTCCTACAACAAAAGATTGCAATTTCCTTTCGGCGGCGGGACTCTTCCACTTATCTTTTGGCCCCATATCAACACTTAATGTCGTCAGGATGGTTACCACATACCAACAACCACGTTTTCCCTCTCTCTCTCTCTCTCTCTCAGCTCATTAGATTTTTGTATCTGTTTGCGTTGTTCATCTCTTATCTTTTATTTATTTAATTCCTCTCTCTCTCTCTCTCTCTCTCTCTCTCTCTCTCTCTCTCTCTCTCTCTCTCTCTCTCTCAGCTTATTATATTTTTGTATCTGTTTGCGTGGTTCATCTCTTATCTTTTATTTATTTAGTTCCTCTCTCTCTCTCTCTCTCTCTCTCTCTCTCTCTCTCTCTCTCTCTCTCTCTCTCTCTCTCTCCCAGCTTATTAGATTTTTTAACCTTGTTTGCGCATCTCATCTCTTTTTTATTTATTTAGTCTCTCTCTCTCTCTCTCTCTCTCTCTCTCTCTCTCTCTCTCTCTCTCTCTCTCTCTCTCTCAGTTTATTAGATTTTTTTAACTTGTTTGCGTATATCATCTCTTACCTTTTATCTATTTAGTTTCTGCCACACCAGTTACTTGTACTGTTTTTGCATTTTCTCAGATTTTGAAAGAAAATTGTAAAAAGAAATTTTCACAGTTTCTCAACAAATGTATTTTCCTCCTGCTTGCATATTTCGTGTTCAGGTCCATCCATTGTAAATTATAATTTTTTTTTTTAAACAAAAATCTTGTCTCGTCATATTCTCCCTCGCCAGATTTTGCATGCCGCAAGCAAAGAGGTTTCCGTGCCAGCCTCCTATTCCATTTTTTTTTTTTTTTACTTAGCCCACCTATATTTATTTTTCCCCTTCTTAAAGAGTGTCCGGAAAGAGAGAGAGAGAGAGAGAGGTTGAGGAAATCTTCAAAAAAAAAAAAAAAAAAAGAGGGAGGTCTGCTGGGCCAATCCTTTATTATTATTATTATTATTATTATCCTTTATTATAAGATTCCAAATGAACCGAGGGATTAAATGAAGTGGACTAAATAATTCACAGAAATGAAAAAGGAGTTCTCCCATTGAAGGGACCCGAGAATAAAAGTGGATCCTCCCCCGTCCATTTTCCAACGATGCTGCTATTTCTATTTTTGCTGTTTTTTTCATTTTTTCTTCCGAGGCGTGTCTCAAAAAGAGAGCTCTGACGCTTCGTGTTGATTTTAGAATTTTTTTTTTCTGACCTTGTTACTTCTTTGCTTTCTTAACTGAAGGTGATAATGAATTGCACCGTTTGCTGGTAGGCTTCAGAACAGGTGAGATTTGACAGTCCTCTTTACCTGGACGAAGGATTCGCTTCTAATCCTACTATGCAAAGGGCAAAGTGTTTTATCTATATCCAATGACCTTCTGTTACTTCTTACAAATGAACACCATAATATTCTTTGGAAGCTTGAATTCCAAGTCAGTGGCCCTTGTGATGACCTTGTTCTATGTGAATATGGCTCATCTTCTGAATAATAATAATAATAATAATAATAATAATAATAATAATAATAATAATAATAATAATAATAATAATAATAATAATAATAATAATAATCAACCAAACAAAAAACTCCTTGAAGAAACCAAACAAAAAACTCCTTTCAGTTTTCTTCTGAAGATGGAAAGAGAAACCCACAAGATTCTTGTGTATAACTTGTTTACTGGTAAATTGCTGGGCCTTGAACCAGCCTGACTACCTCATCTCTTGAAAAAGGGTCACAGTTAGGACCTAAAAGTACTCGAGATCAAAGTAATATGTAAATATTTACCTGTAAACAAGTTATACACAAGAATCTTGTGGGTTTCTCTTTCCAACAACAACAACAATAATAATAATAATAATAATAATAATAATAATAATAATGGAGAAACAAAAACACAGTTATGTATATGCACACATATTTAAAGATAAAGCTCTACAGATTCTCGAAAGCTATCTAAACAGTTTTATCTTTATACATATGTACATATACATAACTGTGGATTTGTTTCTCCATTTTAAGGCTCATGCTACTATGAGTATTTTTAATAATAATAATAATAATAATAATAATAATAATAATAATAATAATAATAATAATAATAATAATAACATGAGTCACTAAAATGGTGAAGAAATTCACAATGGTGTAAGTAGAGATGCATATTTAAAAATATACAAACGAGAGCTTTAGAGAACCTGCTCGATTCTCCTCGATCTGACTGAATGAATAATAATAATAATAATTAATAATAATAATAATAATAATAATAATAATAATAATAATAATAATAATAATTTTTTTTAGTGTTCAGCATATTCTGCGGTGATTGACATCCACGTCTGACTATCACAAATTCTTGCTCAAGCAAATGTAGAACAACAAAATGTTTGTGAAACAACCATGATGCATAACGAACTTTTTTTTTTTAACACTGACGAGACAAGGACAGACTAAAGTCAGCTACAATGTCTACGCAACTTCGGCAAAATCTATAGACATCCAGCCCTACCCCTTCCACGCTCTGCAGGACTGCAGAATGACCGTAGGAAATATTCATGGGATATGAATGCAATTATTTGATTTTAAAGTTGACGCTTTATCTTTCAAATGTTTTGCTCCCTTGTTGAAAACGTCCATAAAGGCGAGAGTTCTTTACACGTCCATTAAAGCGTTGTTACTGTACGTATGCCACAGCCAAAAAAGCCATATTTCTGTATGATTAACCCGTCCTTTTAAGCGATGTTCAGTACGTTCGTGAATAGTTCCTTATATGCGGTGTTTTGGTATGGATGAGAATACGTCTTTATGAAGGATACTTTCGTCTGGTTGATTACTCTTCTTTGAAAGGGTAATGTTTTACGGTTGATGGTTAGTTCGTGAAAATATTATTCACTATAAAAGCAGCGCATTCGTGAGGAGTGGTATTTCCAACTCTTTGTAGATTCGAATATATGAATATTATATATATATATATATATATATATATATATATATATATATATATATATATATATATATATATATATATATATATATATATATATATATATGATGGAAAATATTGAAAATGTGACATCGTATTTATGCAAATTTATGGTTTATGTTCCCTTGGAAAAAAATAGGTAATTATTATTTAAAAAATCTTTCAGAAATTGTAATTTGAATTTCAGCTGGAGTTAGAACATGGGATTAGAAGTGTGCAGACAGTTGAGTCAAGATGATGATTAATGAGTAACAATAACATGTGTAAATACAACTCATGAAAATGAGAAGATGCGTGCATAATGATATTGAAAGTACGTAGAAAAATAAAATGCAATAAAAAGAATATAAAAATTATATATTGAACTAAATAAACAAATTCAGTATTGAACTTACTGAAGAACAATAAACAAATTCAGTATTGAACTTACTGAAGAACAATAAACAAATTCATTATTGCACTTACTGAAAAACAATAAACAAATTCACTATTGAACTTATTGAATAACAATAAACAAATTCCGTATTGAACTTACTGAAAAACAATAAACAAATTCAATATTGAACTTATTGAAAAACAATAAACAAGTTCAGTATTGAACTTACTGAAAAACAATAAACAAATTCAATATTGAACTTACTGAAAAACAAAAAACAAATTCAGTATTGAACTTACTGAAAAACAATAAACAAATTCACCATTGAACTTATTGAAAAACAATAAACAAATTCAGTATTGAACTTACTGAAAAACAATAAACAAATTCAATATTGAACTTACTGAAAAACAATAAACAAGTTCAGTATTGAACTTACTGAAAAACAATAAACAAATTCAATATTGAACTTACTGAAAAACAAAAACAAATTCAATATTGAACTTACTGAAAAACAAAAACAAATTCAATATTGAACTTACTGAAAAACAAAAACAAATTCAATATTGAACTTACTGAAAAACAATAAACAAGTTCAGTATTGAACTTACTGAAAAACAATAAACAAATTCAATATTGAACTTACTGAAAAACAAAAAACAAATTCAATATTGAACTTACTGAAAAACAATAAACAAATTCAATATTGAACTTACTGAAAAACAAAAAACAAATTCAATATTGAACTTACTGAAAAACAATAAACAAATTCAATATTGAACTTACTGAAAAACAATAAACAAATTCAATATTGAACTTACTGAAAAACAATAAACAAATTCAGTATTGAACTTACTGAAAAACAATAAACAAATTCAGTATTGACCCTACTGAAAAAACACAAATGGGCCTGAAACTGTCGAAGATATAAAGTAAACAGATGCAAAAAGTAAACTTGATAATAAACATTAGGCACAAGTAAATCAGATAAATGTGGGTAAGATAAACCACGGGAGGAGAGACAGAAGAGAGAGAAAACGAGATCCAGAACAGAATAGTGTCAGAAACGTCAGAATAAATAAAGAAGTAATAAAAAAAAATAAACAGGAAAACGACGGAGAAAAAAAAGAGACGGTAGAGAAAGGAAGACATAAACAAAGCCGCGAGTGACGGTGGAATAAAGTAGACGGTAAAGGAAGTAACAGACGCAAATAAAGCAGAAAACGACAAAAGAAAGAAAAGAAGAAAAAAAGACGGTAACGAAAGGAAGGACAGAGAAAACAAGGGGCAGACCAGATGACAGAAGTCCCACGGTCACACCTCCAACACCAAGTCCCGTCTACGCCTCAGTGACCAGGAATAGGGGCTGGGTGCGGGGACGGGGGCGGGGGGGAGAAGGAGGGAGGAAGGGAGGTGTGGATTGGGGGTTGTAGAAGAAGTGGAAGAAATGACGGAAACAAAAGGAACGGAGGAGAGGTGGCGTAGGAGAGAGAGAGAGAGAGAGAGATATTAAGGAGATAAGGTGAAACGGGAACAAAGGAAGGAGATGAGGTATGGAGAAGAAATATATAAAAAAAGATAAAAGGAAATAAAGGCTAGATAAAAATGAGAGAAACAGTAAGACTTGAGATGAAGAGGAATAAGGGTGGCTAGGAAAAATGACGGAAATGGCAAGCACTAAAATAAAGAGGAATAAAGATGATAGCCAATAATAGACAGAGAGGGAGGGAGGGAGAAGCTGAAGAGAAAAATGGTGGATAAAATAAACAGGACGATAATGAGAGAAATTGCAAACAATGAGATAAGTGAAATGAGACAGCAAATGACAACAATAAGATAAAACAAGAGTAGCAGGAAATGAGGTTTGAGGCGAACAAAGAGGAACAATGAATGACGGAGGGAGATGAGAGCGAAGATAACAGCGTAAGATGA
>NC_089750.1:72517206-72534706 GCF_040412425.1 Macrobrachium rosenbergii
AGTACTAAGATGTACTCAACATCCCCCCCGCTCAAACCACTCCCCCCCCATCGGTGTCCGATTGACCTAGGACAGCCTAGGATCACCGGGGTAGGGAGGAGGGGGAGGGGGGGAAGGGGGAGTAATACGACGGCAATTTAGCGTAACATCCCGAGGATAGGAGGCAATTCCTTCAGGATCACCACTAACTGTGGTCTCCGACACTTTGCTAATCCATACATGATAGTGGCCGGTCTCCTATCCCCAGGGGGAGGGGGCTGGGATGAGGAGGGGGAGGGATACTGGTGGGGAATAAGGGGAGGAGAGGGGGGATGAGTTTGAGAGAGAGAGAGAGAGAGAGAGAGAGATGACAACGAGCAACTTGGAAATGGGAGTGAATTTCCCCTTTTTAGTTTTGTTTGTTGGAAAAGGGTGTGAGTTTTCATGTGCTTGTCCAGTGCATGCGGACACGCTTGTGTGCATGCATTTTGCAGAGACAGACAGAGAGAGAGAGAAATTTCGGTATCTCTTTAAGGGAGTATATCGAATTTTTGCAGGTACAACTCCGGCAAAACAGAAATGAGAGAGAGAGAGAGAGAGAGAGAGAGAGAGAGAGAGAGAGACAAGAATTTTCAATTGTCTCGTAAGGGTAGAATTATCAACCTTTTACAAATAGAGTTTACAAATACAGTTGTGAAGAAAACATTGAAATGAGAGAGAGAGAGAGAGAGAGAGAGAGAGAGAGAGAGAGAGAGAGAGAGAGAGCCAATATTTTCAGTTATCTCTTAGTGGCAGTATATCAACTTTTTACACGTACAGTTGCGGCAAAATATAGAAATGAGAGAGAGAGAGAGAGAGAGAGAGAGAGAGAGAGAGAGAGAGAGAGAGAGAGCAACTTTTTATTTATATATAAATATCAGCTACGGCCTCAGTCTAAAAATTGCGGCGTGAAATGCCTTTTTCAGATAGAGTCGGTAATAGCCTGAAACGGAGCTTAATAAATATTTTTTCGGGTTTAACCCCGTTCCCCGGTTCTAACAAAACCACAAAGGAAATTACATGGATGAAGAATTATTCTGTTTCCATTTTTCATACATTCTTTCAATATAATTTTTTTATTATCGCTGCCATCTGTGCTTTCAGCGTACGTGTATGCAACTCTGTAGCTTACTGTTTTGCTTTCATTTCAAAGTTATTGTTTGATCTTCTTTCAAAAACATTATATTCGGTCAGATTTGCTTGGTGTCAAAACATTGGAATGATGCCGACGGGACAAAGTGCTGCGCGCGCGTGCACACACACATATATGTGTGTATGTATGTATGTATGTATGTATGTATGTATGTATGTATGTATGTATGTATATATATATATATATATATATATATATATATATATATATATATATATATATATATATATATTATACCAAAATTCATTTCTTTCAAAAGAGAATTGTTTGAGAAAAGTCCTACTGTACGTTTCTCCTTTTCTATAACTTCAGGTTCTCTCTCTCTCTCTCTCTCTCTCTCTCTCTCTCTCTCTCTCTCTCTCTCTCTCTCTCTCTCTCTCTCTCTCTCTCTCTATTACAATCATTCTCTCTTCCCTAGGAACATAAGCTTTTCCCCTCAAGAAATTTCTGATTTTAACGGCAAAGAAAACATTTTGTACATCAAGAAAAAATAACACTTGCACATTAACAAACAATACCACCTGCACAATGACAAACAATAACGCCTGCAAATTAACAAACAATAACACCTGCACATTAACAAACAATAACGACTGCACATTGACAAACAGTAACACCTGCACATTAACAAGCAGTAGCACCTGCACATTAACAAGCAATAACACCTGCACATTAACAGACAGTAACTCCTGCAATTTTACAAGCAATAACACCTGCACAATCACAAACAATAACACCTGCACATTAAAAAACAATAACACCTGTACATTTACAAACAATAACATCTGCACATTAGCAAGCAATAACATCTGCACATTAACAAACAGTAATACTTGCACATTGACAAACAATAACTACTGCACATTAACAAACAATAACACTTGCACATGACAAACAATAACTACTGCACATTAACAAACAATAACACTTGCACATTAACAAACAGTAACACCTGACTATTAACAAGCAATAACACATGCATACTAACAAACAATAACACCTGCACATTAACAAGCACTAACACATACACATTAACAAACAATAAGACCTGCACATTAACAATCAATAACACCTGGACATTAACAAACAACAATCTACACATCTTAATAATACCTGCATATTAACAAACAAAACACCTGAACATTATAACACCTGCATATTAACAAACAATAACACCTGAACATTAACAATCAGTTATACTTGCACATTAACAAGCAATGACACCTGCACCTTAACAAGCAATAACACCTGCACGTTAACAAACAGTAACACATAAACGTTAACAAACAATAACACCTGGCACATTAACGAGCAATAACACCTGCAAATTAACAGGCAGAAACATCTGCACATTAACGAACAATACCTGTAAATTAATAATCAATAACACCTGCACATTAATAAGCAATAACATGCACAGTAATAAACAATAAATAACATATAAATTAACAAGTAATAACACTGCACATTAACAAGCAATAACACATGCACGTTAACAAACAATACCACCTGCACATTAACAAACAATTACACCTGCACATTCACAAACAACAACACCTGCATACAACAGAAAACCCGAGATGTCAACACAAACCTTATACTGCCCCAGATGTTTGACGACGCAGGTGAAGGTGATGTCACGCCCTTTGATGATTGTGATGTTGCTGATGGGCTCGGCGAAGATGGGCATGGGCGTGCTCGGGTCGTGCTGGACTGGAGGGCGTTCGAGTCGATCGGAAAAGAGAGGAAAAAAAAAAATTTATTTAATATATATGTATATCGAGGTTATGGTCACGGGTCATTTTGACGGTTGGATCTTAATTTTTTTTTTTTTTTTTTTTTTTGTCATGTACAGGGTAGTGATTTATCTATGTTGGAAGTTATAAGCATGAAATTAATTTTTAGTATATTTTTTTGCGATTTTGAATCGGTAACAGAAGGAAATTATTTAGGAGATTGTGTGTGTGTGTATGTATATATATATATATATATATATATATATATATATATATATATATATATATATATATATATATATATATATATATATATATATATATATATATATATAATATATATATATATATGTATATATTTTTTGACAGTTGTGTCTAATTTTTTGTAATGTAAATTTTAATATACAGGGCAGTGATTTAACTGTATTGGAAGTTATAATAATGAAATTAATTTTTATATATAATTTATATATTTTTTTGCGATTTCGCACTTACAGGAGGCCATTATTTAGGAGATTTTGTGTGATTTTTTTTTTCCTTTTAATGGATCCTGTTGCACCTAGGTTAACCTTTCGGTAATCATCAAAAATAATTCTTCGTCATCATTTTTACGCAAAGGACTTTTATTTTCTAGAAATGGCTGTGTTTACTAAGAAATATACTTGTGTGCTTGTAAGTGCTTGTGTGTTCGTGTGTATGTGTGTAAGGTTCCTTCCTCTCATGCAATCCAATCACATTGCTATCAGCCTCTCGTTCCATTCCTCTCAGTACATTATTTCCTTTCTGTGATGGTGACATTGTCCCCCCCAATCCATATCCCCCTCCTCCCCCCTCAACCTGCCTCCTATCATGCCTGCCCCTCCAAACCACACACACGCACACGCACACACACACACACCACCGAACCCCAAACTACAATAACATGCCTTTCCCCTCCTGCCTATTGTTCTCCCACGGGCACTCATTTAATCAATCAGATTTGCATATATATTTATTTGGTGTATGTGTGTGTGTTTGTGTATGTGTATGTGTTTGTGTGTATGTGTGTGTGACAGTGTGTGTGTGTGCGTGCGAGCGCGAGCGCGCCGTTTTGTTGGTCTCTGTAGTTTTGGCGGGATATTCGTCCTTATTCTGGCGGAAAGTTGCGCGCCAAATTCTAACCCTTTACTCTCCCCACCCCCTTCATTCCTCCCCAATCATCCACCCTTCTCCCCTCCTCCCCAAATCATCCACCCTTCTCTCCCTCATCCCCCAACAATCCACCCTTCCACTACATCCTCCCCCAGCAATAACCCTCTCCCCCTCCCCCAACCAACAATCTCTCCCGCGGTCTATTTTGGCGGGAAAGCTGCTGCCTGCCGCGGTCGCCGGCCATGAGGGATCCAGCGATCAGATTGAAACATTAGCTTAATTTGTTTGCATTATGGGGCGAGTTACGACGCCGTGCGGACTGTATGATGGTCACGCCGGCCAGGGGAGGACGCGGCAGGACATGCCGCCGGGTCCCGGGATGAAGGAACGTGCGTGTCCTTTGAAAAAAAGGAATTATTATACGGGAGAATGTTTGAGCTGGAATTAGGACGTTAGGGCGATGATTATAAGGTTGAAAGGAAGGATTATCAGAGCTTTACATTTACGTATCGTATGCGAAAGTGCGGCTGGATAAATGAATATAAAAAATAAGTTGATGGTTTATACAGTAATGTTGTGGGTTTTTTATTGATTTATTGTTATTATTATTATTATTTTTATTATTATTATTATTTGTCTGTGTGGAAATTTGGAAATTGAAATTATTACGGAGATTTCCTGTAATAAATGACACAAAAATTCACTGACTAGTCAGAGCTAGGGGTGAGACTTCCCGTAGGGGGGTAGTCCCGTCAGTACACCTCAACGGGTGCACTGTAGGCATTACCAAAGGTTCTTTGCAGCGTCCCATCGGCCCCTAGCTGCAACCCCTTTCGTTCCTTTTACTGCACCTCCTCTTATATTATCTTTCTTCCATCTTGCTGTCCACCCTCTCAATTATTTCATAGTGCACCTGCGAGATTTTCCTGCTCTTACACCTTTGTAACTTTTACTGCCAATTTTCCTGTCAGCGCTGAATGATCTCATAGGTCACAGAGCTTGGCCTTTGGCCTAAACTCTGTATTCCATTCCATTCCATTCGAGGGTGAGACTAGACATTAGACTAAGTATTAGACAGAATTCGCACTATACGATTACAAAGAAAATATGAAACTCAGAAGTGTATCATTGTTGGAAGAAAATAAAAAAAATTATTAATAAATTCTCTCTCTCTCTCTCTCTCTCTCTCTCTCTCTCTCTCTCTCTCTCTCTCTCTCTCTCTCTCTCCTTCTTCTTCTTCTTCCTCTATATTACATCACAACAATGATTCTAAATATTTGGTTGCTATACATCCATTACTATTTTTTTCCTCAGTTCGTAACTTTTTGGTAAAGTAATAGTTTAACTACAACATTTTCAACAGCCACAACCCTTGTTTTACACGTTCAAAGAATATTTAGATCTGATAATAATAATAATATTATTATTATTATTATTATTATTATTATTATTATTATTATTATTATTATTATTATTATAGTAATAAACTGCACCAGAACTCCAAATGTATTTCCAAGATTATGATTCCTGTCTAAGGTTACTGTTATTTTTTTTGCAGTATGGCGTCGCAACGAGTACGGTCGTCGACGAGACAGGGACTTGTAAGTAGAACTTCTTTCCATATAAACTTCAAATGATTGTGCGTATTATTAAAGTTATATTTTGTACAATTTTGTCGTATTGTCGTTTCTAATAACTAGGCGATAACACGTATTTTTCTTCCCATAACATGTGGTAAACGTTATGTGGATGTACCATACACATATAGTGTATGTGTATGTATCCTACACATGCGAAGTGTTGCCTGCTATGCTTTATATATATATATATATATATATATATATATATATATATATATATATATATATATACACATACACATATATATGTATATATATATATATATATATGTGTGTGTGTGTGTGTATTTATATTATAAATATATATATACATATAAATAAATGTACGTATATCTGTATATATACATACGTATAAATATATGTATTTACATTATAATTATATATATAATAAATATAATATAGACTATATATATACACATACACACACAATTTTGTATTATTATCAAGACGGGTATACAAGTATGGATAGGGACATTAAGCCAAGAGGTACCCCACACCATCGCCCCCTCTCTCTCTCTCTCTCTCTCTCTCTCTCTCTCTCTGTGAAGATACACCTGTCTACATAAAGGCTGACTTCACGGAGATATGGACAACCGGTCCATCCATTGACTCGATTTGAGAGATAATGGATATTGACTTATTGTCTTGGAAAGGAGACGTAGTGGGTGGTGATTATAGGGGTGGAGTGGAGGTTGGTTGGAGTGAACGGGATGTTGAAATGGGTAGTTGTGGGAGAATAGGAATAAGGACGAGCTTGTGAATGTGGTGGTGTTTATTATACAACATTATACCGAGAGACTAGGAATTTGTTTGTTTTGAGTTCCTGTTAAGAAAATACCGACATAAAGGGATTATTATAGTATATATATATAATATATATTATATATATATATATATATATATATATATATATATATATATATATATATATATATATATATATATATATATATACCAGTGAACAGGGTACAAAAAAAGTAGTGTCCGAAATATATGGATGCCACTTTTATATAGTGTTTTTATGGGCCTCTTTATCTTCGTAGTGTACTATTTGATTAGGGTAAAATAAATTCATATAATATATACATATACAGTATATACATGTATACATATATGTGTTATATATAACTACATATATATACAGTATTATATATATATGTGTGTATATATATACACACACCAAAAATTAAGAAAAATTTCAACTTCACTGGCAGAGAAAAATATAAATCTTGAAAGTTACTGAAATAAACGAGGTCTGGATAAGGTGAAACAACGGATGAATAAATATGATCGCAGGAGGTTTAGGTCTGTAGAGAGAACGGGAGAACTTACATTGACTAGAAGGTACTTAAGCAAATGCTGAGTTCTAGAGTTTAACAATGGCAAAGTTTTTAACCATAATGAGCGTAGATAAGTCTAGAGGAACGACATTTGGCCTAAGAAAGAAGTTAAAAGATTTATATAATGCTGACGATATATATAGACAGAATTATGAAGTAGCGTTGGAGTTGATGACGTTTTTACAACAGAATGTCTTAATTGAACATTTTTTTTTTTTTTGGACAACTGGTTTTATTCAACGACAACTTTCTTTTTCGAAGAATAAAAAAAGAGATATTTTTATGTTATGTTTTAATGAGAGCGCGTGAGTTTTTTTATGTATATATGAAATAAGTAAGAAAGACTGATCATTGGTGAGCGTCGCCATTCTGCAGAATGCAATCAAACAGTCAGTTAGTTAAGACTTTTTTTAAATATAAAAAGTAAGATCTTTTATATATATATATATATATATATATATATATATATATATATATATATATATATATATATATATATATATATATAAACATAATACGTAACAGAGAGAGAGAGAGAGAGAGAGAGAGACTGCTCTCACCAATTAATATCATCTTTGGGTCGCGTGCTATCGTTTTAGATCTTCGCCTATCATCCAATTACGACGCGAGGAGGTTCTGGAATATTGGTCTCTCTCTCTCTCTCTCTCTCTCTCTCTCTCTCTCTCTCTCTCTCTCTCTCTCTCTCTTATTATTATTATTATTATTATTATTATTATTATTATTATTATTATTATTATTATTATTATTATTTCCACAAACACTTTTCTGTGTGGTTTTAGATTTCATGGTTTTGTCTACAGTACAGATAATCAACTTTATACTTGTTAATATTATCTCCTTTAATATCCATTTATTCATGGTATGCAAATGAGACAAATGATAATACGGGCTCAAGAAATAATGATCAATTTATGACATTTTATTTTAGAAAGTTTCACATTAATACAGTACAGTTATTTACGACATGTAATTGTGTTAGATGAAAATGTGACATACAGTTTCAGATAGTTTCACATTAATACAATTATTTACCATATGTAAACGAGACAGATGTAAATATGGCCTCAATAAACAAATATTAATTTATGACATTCAATTTTAGATAGTTTCATATTAATCCAATTATTTACGATATTTAAATGAGATGGATGTAAATATGGGATAAAAAACAATTATCAATTCATGACATCTAACTTTTAGGTAGTTGAACATTAATACAACCATTTGTATCCTCCGTAGAATAGGACCACTATTCTATATCCTCCTTAGAATAAGACTTCTATTCTGTATCCTCCTTAGAATAGGACCTCTAAACTATATCCTCCTTATAGTAGGACCTCTATTTTATATCCTCCAGAGAATAGGACCTCTATTCTATATCCTCCTTAGAAAAGGACCTCTATTCAATATCCATCCTCCTTAGAATAAGACTTGTATTCTGTATCCTCCTTAGAATAGGACCTCTATTCAATATCATCCTTAGAATAGGACCTCTATTCTGTATCCTCCTTAGAATAGGACCTCTATTCAATATCATCCTTAGAATAGGACCTCTATTCTGTATCCTCCTTAGAATAGGACCTCTATTCTGTATCCTCCTTAGAATAGGACCTCTATTTTATATCCTCCTTAGAGTAGGACCTCTATTCCATATTCTCCTTAGAGTAGGACCTCTATTCTAAATCCTCCTTAGAATAGGACCTCTATTCTGTATCCTCCTTAGAATAGGACCTCTATTCTATATCCTCCTTAGAGTAGGACCTCTATTCCATATTCTCCTTAGAGTAGGACCTCTATTCTGTATCCTCCTTAGAATAGGACCCCTATTCTATATCCTCCTTAGAGTAGGACCTCTATTCCATATCCTTCTTAGAATAGGACCTCTATTCTATATCCTCCTTAGAGTAGGACCTCTATTCTATATCCTCCTTAGAATAGGACCCCTATTCTATATCCTCCTTAGAGTAAGACCTCTATTCTGTATCCTCCTTAGAATAGGACCTCTATTCTATATCCTCCTTAGAGTAGGACCTCTATTCTAAATCCTCCTTAGAATAGGACCTCTATTCAATATCCATCCTCCTTACAGTAGGACTTGTATTCTGTATCCTCCTTAGAATAGGACCTGTATTCCATATCCTCCTTAGAGTAAGACCTCTATTCTATATCCTCCTTAGAATAGGACCTCTATTCTATATCCTCCTTAGAGTAGGACCTCTATTCCATATCCTCCTTAGAATAGGACCTCTATTCTATATCATCCTTAGAATAGGACCTCTGTTCAATATCCTCTTTAGAATAGGACCTCTATTCAATATCCTCTTTAGAATAGGACCTTTATTCTTTATCCTCCTTAGAATAGGACCTCTATTCTATATCCTCCCTAGAATAGGACCTCTGTTCTACTGTATATCCTCCTGAGAATAGACCTTCTACTCTACATTCTTCTTAGAATAGGGCCTCTATCCTGTATCCTCTTTAGAATGGGACCTCTAATTTATCTCCTCCTTAGAGTAGGACCTTTGTTCTATATCCTCCTTAGAATAGGACCTCAATTCTGTATTCTCCTTAGAATACGAAAGCCCTAGATGATATATACTCTTTGAGAATTGGACCTCCATTAGATTAGTGGGCTCCTTAGAATAGGACCTCTATTCTATATCCTCCTTAGCATAGGACTCCTATTCTATAACCTCCTTAGAGTAGGACCTCTATTCCATATCCTCCTTAGAATAGGACCTCTATTCTCAGTTACGATTCCTGCTCCTGGTAGGTATATAACCTTCTGTGAGATACACGCACCTTCACGCTATCTGTTTATAAAGCAGATTGGGCTCGTTAATAGCCAGGGCTTTGTGGATTTAAAAGCTCTGTCTGTCTGTGTGTCCATGTCTTTGTTAAGGTCCACTTCGTGGAGTCATCAGTCAGAGATAATTTTTTTTTTTTTTGATTGAAAAGGAGAGATGATGGATAATTGAATTTAATGATTGAACATTTTGGTGTCGTCCTATAAAATGTAAAATATACTGAAATATATTTCATTTTAACTCTATGTCTCTCTATATTAAACTTCTCTCTCCTGCATAATTAATTGCTCCTGATTACTGCACGTCATAACAGGATGGTATATAATGGTGATTTTTATTTATAAAAATATTATAATATATTCAAGGATATATATCCTATATCTGCAGCTATAGAATAAAAATATATATTATAGATACCATCCTATTAAATGAAGTGTAGATTAGTATATATATACATATATATATATATATATATATATATATTAAAATATCACAAGGTTCAAAACATGTTCCAAAGAATTACCCACTGGTTGAAAAACCATACCTAATTTTTTTTAAGTTGAAAAGGAGTGCAAAATTTAATTTAATGTTTGAACATTTTAAGACCATTCGATAAAATGTAAAATATATTGAAATATATTTGCATTTTAACATATGTATATATATCTATATATATATTAAACTTCATCACCTGCATAATTAATTGCTCCGTGCATTAATGCAATTAATAAACAGGATGGTATGTAATGGTGATTTTTATTTCAAAAAAAATATTACAATTTTTCAAGGACTCTTCTGTCCTCATCGTCTGGTAGCCGTAGAATAAAAATCTCTGTTATAGATACCATCCTATTAAATGAAGTCCTGTTATTAGTGTGTATATATATATATATATATATATATATATATATATATATATATATATATATATATATATATATATATATCACAAGATTCAAAAGGAATAAAGAATTGCCCTTTGCTTGAAAAGACGCGTTGTTTACAGCTCCTTTCATGTAAATGTTTTTCTATTTATTCCTTTGCCTGTGTGTGCGCGTCTCTCCGAATTCTTCTTCTTCTTCTTCTTCTTCTTCCCATTTTTCTCCCCTATTCCTTTTATTGTTCCCTCCTCTCTCGCCAATTTCCGCGTCGTTCACTTCTCCCGTATATTTCTTTTCCCACTTCTCTTATTCTCTGGCTCTTCCCCAGTTCTTTGTTTCACTTCGATTCTCTTTTGTTTCTTTTTCGTCTTCGTCGTCGTCGTCTCTCTCTCTCTCGCTCTCTCTCTCTCTCTCTTCCTTTTCTCTCTTTACGCTTCCATTATGTTTTTCTGCCTTTTTGTCTTTTGTTTCATTTCCTCTTTGGGTCCTTTCTTTTAGCTTTCTTCATATTATATGTCTTTATATTTATATATTTCTTTTAGCTTTATATATATATATATATATTTATTATATAAATATATATATATATATATATATATATATATATATATATATATATATATATTAAAGGTTTTTTTTCTTTTTTTCTGAAGTTGAACGAGGTACATCGTGAGAATCCGTTTGATATGTCGAAATGTCTCTCATTCATTTTTTAGTTTTCTGTAAAAGAAAATTATTGTGCCGGCTGTGTCTGTCCGTCCTCACTTTTTTCTGTCCGCACTTTTTCTTTCCGCCCTCAGATCTTAAAATCTACTGAGGCTAGAGGGCTGCAAATTGGTATGTTGATCGGCCACCCTCCAATCATCAAACATGCCAAATTGCAGCCCTCTGGCCTCAGTAGTTTTTATTTTATTTTAGGTTAAAGTTAGCCACGATCGCGCTTCTGGCAACGATATAGGATAGGATACCGAAAGATAGAACTATTTTCGGTGGCCTTGCTTATACGCTGTACAGAAAACTCGATTGCGCCGAAGAAACTTCGGCGCATTTATACTTCTTTTTTTTTCCCAGATTGGCTTCCATATGTCATAGACAGAATTGGGTCTTACATAGGAGCCAAAAAACTTTGGGTATACATAGGCAAGTTTAAAAAGAAATACCTGAATTTAAATCCTCCGAATGGAGATTTAATAAAAATCCGATAAGAAAAAAAGCAATTTAAGAAAAAATATTATTTGAGATACAAAATTCGTTCTTACGTAGAAACTAAAAAAAAAATCCTTGGGAACACAAAGGTAATATTAAAAGATCCCTGAATTTGCGCTCGCAAATGGAGGTATAAGAGAAATTTAACAAGGGAAGAAAAATTAGCTAAAAAAAGGGGGAATTAATGAGGTGCAGAACTGCTTCTTACGTAGAACCCAAAAGTAGCTTTGGGAATACAAAGGGAAGTTGTAAGAAAATCCCAGAATTTTTCCGTCGAAATGGAGGTATAAGCGAAATTTAATAAAAGAACAAGTAAAAATGCGCCGAAGTTTCTTCGGCACAATCGAGTTTTCTGTACAGCCGCTACAGCGTATAATCAAGGCCACCGAAAATAGATCTATCTTTTGGTGGTCTTGGTATAATGCTGTATGAGCCGAGGCCAATGAAACTTTAACCACGGCCCGGTGGTGGCCTGTACTATATTGTTACCAAAATCACGATTATGGCTAACTTTAACCTTGAATAAAATAAAAACTACTGAGGCTAGAGGGCTGCAATTTGGTACGTTTGATGATTGGAGGGTGGATGATCAACATACCAATTTGCAACCCTCTAGCCTCAGTAGTTTTCAAGATCTGAGGGCGGACAGAAAAAAATGTGAACAGAATAGAGAGCGGACGGACAGACAAAGCCGTCACAATAGTTTTCTTTTACAGAAACCTAAACGTTAGCTAACAGAAAGAAAGACGATTATTTGAGCACAAAATTGGGGGGTTTTTTTAGAGGAAAAAAATCTTTAGGAATACAAAGGAAAATTTAAAAAAAAAAAAAAAAAAAAAAAAAAAAGAAAAAAAAAGCAGAATTTATGCATCCAAATGGATGCTTGAAAAAATGTGATAAGGAAAGCAAATTAACCAAAGGAAAAACAGATTATGGGTGCAGAATTAGTTTTTACATAGAACCCGAAAAAACTTTGGGAATACAAAGAAAAGTTTGATCAAATTCCCAGGATTTATGGGTCGGAAAAATTAGATAAAGAAAAAAAAATTAGCTAAAGAAAAAAAACATTATTTGAGACACAAAATTGGCCTTAAACAGAAACCAGAAGCATTTTGGGAACACAAAGGAAAGTAGAACAAATTCCCAGGATTTGTGGGTCGGAATGGAGATGCAAGAAAAATTAGATAAAGAAAGAAAAAGATATTATTGGCCTTAAACAGAAACCAGAACAACTTTGGGAACACAATGGAAGATAGAAAAAATCTCAAAAAAGTTCGATAAGGAAAGGAAAATTACCTAAAGGAAAAAAAAAATAATAATTTGTGGCTGAGGACAAAGTAAACCTTATGATTAATGTAATTTCGTAATAAACGGACCTTGCCATAGAGTTTTGCCCCGGTGTCAAGTTTCGATTAACTCGAAAGACACCTCGGAAACCCCCCGTCGATATATCTAATTTGAAAGTTATTGCAACGCCAGGGTAACTTTCTGTCAGTCAATCAATTATAATCAGTCAGACGCTGAGGCGAATTCGCGGAGGAAACTTGTTGGGACACGTCGCTTCGATGGTCAAATTGATGTGTGTGTATGTGGGATTTTGAAAGCATTTATATATATATATATATATATATATATAATATATATATATATATATATATATATATATATATATATATATATATATATATATATATATATATGTGTACATACATATGTGTGTGTGTGTGTGTATTTCTAACTCACGTCGGGACCAAACCCCGCGGTGTTTCAAGTGAGAGTCCAGGGCGTTAGCAATTCGCCCGCATAGGGCTGTCAGTTGAAAGACCGGTGTTCGGTTCTGATGTGAGTCAGGAAATTATTTCTGCGAAACACGTTCCCGTGTATTAATTTCCGCCGTATATATATATATATACAAATGGGATTAGCTAAGTACCTTGATAGTCAATTACAGATAAACTTTCTGTAGAGCTACCGTTAATTCTCGCTTTTTTTTAACGCATGTATCAATGAAAATTCATATGAAAACTGGTTATTAAGTACCGATATTTCGATATCAGAAACTTCTAGCTTTTTTTAACGCATGTGACCAACCCGTTTTCGATATTTTTTATTATTATTATTTTATTATTTTAACTCCATAAGGAATCTGGAGTTTCAGTCGTTTGTTGCCAAATGAAAAGCCATTATTTCGCTCTACAGTTAGAGCTCTGCTTGTTACCCTCAATCTCGCCTTTGCAGTTTCGAAATACGTAAGACATTTACGATTTAAGATTCAATAGTCTTTTTTTAACACATAATATATTTGTTATTATTATTATTATTATTATTATTATTATTATTATTATTATTATTATTATGATGATGATGATGATGATGATGATGATGACCACTGTTCATATGGAACAATCCCACCACAGGGGCCACTGAAATTCAAGCTTCCAAAGAATATTGTGGCGTTCATTCGACAGAATTAACAGAAGGTAATGGGAAACACAGAACGAGATCACTTATTAGGAAAACAGATAAATTAAACAAATGTAAGTAGAACATTAAAATACAAGGAGAATTGTATTAGGGTAGTAATGCATTGCACCTTCGCTTGAACTTCTGAAGTTCCAGCTGCACGATATCTGCCGTCAGTTCTGAATGTCCTGTGAGGTAGAAAGCTGCCTTTGCATTCAATCTCATATTAAGCGTACGATTTGCAATTGCTTGCAGTCTGTGTATTTATCAATTTGTTTACTTATTTTATTTCTAATAACCTGTCTCTTCTTTCTGTATATCCTGTTACTTTCTGTTACTTCTTCTTTGAACTCTTCTGTGGAAGTTTGAGTTTCAAGTCAATGGCTTTGGAAGTTTGAGTTTCAAGTCAATGGCCCCTTTGGTGGGCTTGTTCCGTATGAAGAGGGTTCATCTTCTTAATAATAATAATAATAATAATAATAATAATAATAATAATAATAATAATAATAATAAGGCAAAGAGCTTCATAATAATCAGCAACGGTCACTAGTGGATCAATTCGAAAACCACCAAGAATAATTTCAGGGTAAAAGCGATGCCATAAAATTCTCCCTCACAATAAATATGAATGTTTACACTTGCATTCAAATAAAAGAGAATATTATCATTCTAACAAAATGTAACCAAAGTAAATCCAGGGCTCGAGGAACGAGAATAAAAAAAAAGAAAAATATAAAAAAAAACATTCAATTTTCTCCCGAGGGAAACTTGACTGAATCAAAGTGCCTTTGACTATCGAGGCATTCTTCTCCGCCTTCCGAACATGTTCAGACATGTGTCACCCGATGGCTCCCCTCTGGAATGCTGTTCGATCAAGATCGCAGGTCTCTCTCTCTCTCTCTCTCTCTCTCTCTCTCTCTCTCTCTCTCTCTCTCTCTCTCGCTTCAGTGTTAATTGTGATCTGGGTGTGATGGGCGTTTATTGTTTCGTTTTTAAGAGTTTCTCTTGCATACCATACTCAGACTCTCTCTCTCTCTCTCTCTCTCTCTCTCTCTCTCTCTCTCTCTCTTTCATGTTCCTAAAATATTCGTCTCCACTATTCTCATGCCTTGTATTTTGTCTTTTACAAGCCTTGCTTCTAGACCTATAGTACTTTCCTTTTTCCACTGCTCTCTCTCTCTCTCTCTCTCTCTCTCTCTCTCTCTCTCTCTCTCTCTCTCTTCTTCTTCTTCTTCTTCTTCTTCTTCTACCAGTTTCTCCCCTCCACTCTTCTAGACCTATCGGCATCTCCTTTCTCTCTCTCTCTCTCTCTCTCTCTCTCTCTCTCTCTCTCTCTCTCTCTCTCTTCTTCTCTTCTTCTTCTTCTTCTTCTTCTTCTTCTTCTTCTTCTTCTTCTCCCAGTTTCTTCTTCTTTTTCTTCCTCCCAGTTTCTTCTTCTCCACTTTTCTTCTCTCCTATCACTCCTCCTCCTCCTCCTCCTCCTCCTCCTCCTCCTCCTCCTCCTCCTCCTCCTCCTCCTCCTCCTCCTCCTCCTCCTCCTCCTCCGCTCTTCCATTACTAACTCTCGACAGCGAATTAAACTTTGGTCGTGGTTAACCACCCGGCGCTTAATGTCACTTCCCGTCGGCCGGATTTCTTGACGCTAATCTCCCCCAGTAATCGCCACGAATCCTAAAGATGCTTGATTGATTTCTAATGTCCTGTTTGTTGCATCTTTCGGTGGGGGGAGGAGGTGGAGGGGGAAGGGGTGGGGATACAACGGAGAGAAAGAGGGATACATATTATAGACCAGAGGTGGGGTAGAATTGGCTGGAGAAACCTCTTAGCCTGGGGAGGGGAGTTGATGGTGAGACAGGGAGGGGACGGGGGGTGGGTGTGTCAGAGGATTGCATTGTGCCGAAGACAGTATAGCGTTCTTTGGGAATGAGAAGGCAAAGGGGATGGATGGGGGGGAAATAGGAATGGGAATAGGAATAGGAAGTTCCCGGACGTTCCCCGTCGAGATGCGTCGCTGATGATCTCACACCCGGAAACCTTCGAGATATTTGCGTTAATTGCGACGAATGGCAACTTATTTCATTAGGCTGTTGGGATCGTTTTCGGGGCCGCTGGAATGGGAATGGTTGCGTCAGGTGAACGACGACGACGACGACGTCGGTGATTTGCGTCGAATGACGACGATGACTAGGTGATTTGGAAGTGCAAGGAAATCACAAAAGCCTAGAGCGAAGATAGATTAAAAATAGACTCATGTTTCCCAATGAGCTGTTGGTATTCTGAAGCCATGATTAGACCAATGAGCGTTTGTGTTAGAGCGCGCTACAATGAGGATTTATTTTCGTATGATAATGAGCATGCTTATGGGTCGTTAGGATTTAAGATAATGAGGATGTCTGGCGCTCCTAGAGAGGATAAGCCGTTTGTAACAGCTACTTGTTCGTTCCTGAGAGCTACCTTGGCAAAGAGGAGGTTGCTGCAAGCTCTCTCCGGGATCAGGCAATTAGGCCATAAATGCTGCTCTGTATTGTACAAGAAGGAAAACTATTAAGACACACATATACACACACACACACATATACATATATATATATATATATATATATATATATATATATATATATATATATATATATATATACATTTAACGTATATATTTCTAGGATTTAGATTAGATTTCAGGTTTTGCAGTGACAAGCGTATCCAAAAATGGTGGAAGATTCGAGAAGTTAAGAGGGCATTGTGGCTATTACAGTTACATACGTATCTGGTAAAAAGTGACCAGTAGATTCTGTATATATATATATATATATATATATATATATATATATATATATATATATATATATATATATATATATATATATAATATTTTTATGTATATATGTGTGTATGTGTCTTCATACACTTTGAAATTTATTGAAAGTCCCTTAAAAGTGAAATCAGCATCCGAAAGCAATAATTCAGAGTGCTGCTTTAGGAGTGTGTACACTTATTGATGCGAACAGAATGGATTAACTAGAATGATAATAGATGCAACAGGGACTAACGATTTGGCATCAATTAGAGACGATAATAATCTTGCTGATTTACGAGAATAGAAAAGC
>NC_089750.1:72539706-72587206 GCF_040412425.1 Macrobrachium rosenbergii
ACATATACGTAAGTAAAAACTAGTATGTACCCGTATACATAAACATACATACAGTATATAGAAGACTGACCAGCACACAACCCTACTTATGCATAATTAAAAACTAGTATATACCCGTATACATATACATACATACAATGCATATTCATGTACAAGAGCGCTCGTGTAAGAAGCTCCTTAGAATACAGAACATTCATTACTCAGATTCTCCTAGTTTAACCATATCGATATTTAATAACAAGTTGTCATATCTGTCAATTTATTAATTTATTAATCTATATATATATTTTTTTTATTTAATTAGTGAGTCTGTTTCTGTATTTCTCTTACTACATCCTAATGAACGCCATAATACTCTTTGGAAGCTTGAATTTCAAGTCAGTGGCCCCTTTGTTCCATATGAATATGGTTCATCTCCTGAATAATATGATAATAATAATAATAATAATAATAATAATATTAATGATAATAATATTCTCTGGAAGCTTGAATTCCAAGTCAGTGGCCCTTTGGTGGGCTTGTTCCATATGAATATGGTTCATCTTCTGAATAATAATAATAATAATAATAATAATAATAATAATAATAATAATAATAATAATAATAATAATAATAATAATATCCGCTGCTGTGTTCAAGAGATGTTCCAGTCATCTTTTGACATCGGCGGATGACTGGTCTTTGCACCCAACATTGAGTTAATAATTGAATTATGTGTAATTGGTGCACTGAATGAGTCAGTGAATCTGTGATAATTGATGGAGAAGGCTGGTTTCTCTCTCTCTCTCTCTCTCTCTCTCTCTCTCTCTCTCTCTCTCTCTCTAGTCGTATTTTATATTGTGTCAGTAAGGTCTCGGGTAAATTAATTTTTTTATTTTTCCTCTCTCTCTCTCTCTCTCTCTCTCTCTCTCTCTCTCTCTCTAGTCGTATTTTTATATTGTGTCAGTAAGGTCTCGTAAATTAATTTTTTTATTTTTCCTCTCTCTCTCTCTCTCTCTGGCCTTAGGTCTCGTTAATGGTATGCAATAGGCTGAATGGTGAGATAGTCTTATTCCCATACCTTTCAAAAATCCTTATAAAAAAGTAAAATGCTGAATTTGCTAAAATTCTCTCTCTCTCTCTCTCTCTCTCTCTCTCTCTCTCTCTCTCTCTCTCTCATAGGATTGGGAATTTATATATTCAAACATATGTTGTTTAGGATCAACAAATAGCCCTCGTGTCATTGTTTCATATTTTACTTATCGAAAAATTTATATTAGGTATATCAGAAGTTTGTTGGGCATACTGCGCATTCGTACAGATGTATATTAATTCTTAGTGTAAAAAGGCATTATATTCCTGACAAGTTAAAACCTTTTTAGAGAAAAAAACGCTAAAGAACAGAATATACAGTTTTATTTACAATATTTTATTTCTATCTCTTTTCCCAGAATGCATGACGAATGTGCATGATTAGACAGTAAATATTAAATATGCATTTTTATATAATTAAACTAGAACAGACCCATTCATTGACATAAGTTATGTTTAAGAATACACTAGAGCTCAATATGCTTAGTCCTTTAAAGTATATTTTTAGTTATCAAATATGACTCGGTAGAAATCTATATTACTTAATCCATAACTGATATTTCATGTGTATTATATTGTTTCAAGTTATGGATTGGAGACCTTTGCCACTGTTAGTTGCCCCAGTGGAATATATTATAGAAGTGGTTATAGGTTATAGAAGTGAGCGATTGTAGGTTACAGAAGTTGGTAATTAAAGATTATAGTTATTATAGATTATAAAAGTGATTGTAAGTCATGGAAGTGAGTGATCGTAAATTATAGAAGTAAGTGGTTATAGATTATAGAAGCAAGTGATTACTGATTATAGAAGCAAGTGGTTATAGATTATAGAATTAAATGATTATTGATTATAGAAGCAAGTGGTTATAGATGATAGAAGTGGTTATTGATTATAGAAGCAAGTGGTCGTAGATTATAGAAGTAAATTATTACAGATTATAAAAGTAAGAGATTATAGATTCCATAAATGTAAGTAATTATAGATTATAGAAGTGAGTGACTATATATTCTAGAAGTAAGTGATTATAGATGATAGAAGAGGGGGATAACAGATTATAGAAATAAGCGATTACCCTCAGTTCATAAACTGTTCTTTCATTCCTATTGTTCAAAATTTGGCATTTAAAAGAAGTCATCAAAAAAACCTAAGTCTCCACGCACGTCTCTCTCTCTCTCTCTCTCTCTCTCTCTCTCTCTCTCTCTCTCTCTCTCTCTCTCTCTCATTAGAAGGACGCTCGTTTCTCTTGTGTCATTAATTCTGGAAATTAACGGTGGGCGCTTTTCGTAAAACTTGAGGATTTGGAGGTCCATAATTATTTTGTTCTCGCGACATTATTTCCAGACAGAATCTGAGCTTCAAATATGTTCAGGTTGAGTCATTTATTATTATTATTATTATTATTATTATTATTATTATTATTATTATTATTATTATTATTATGCTTGTTCTCTTCGTAACTGTTTTTGTGGCATCCGCTATTATTATGACGATCAGATTCATCAGTACCTCATCATGAACGCCAGTATAATGATCATACTATACGTTTGCTAGACTCATCATCATCATTTGCTTAAGGGGAACTCATCATCATCATTATACTCATGATCATTTTCTGAAGCGAGACTCACCATCACCATCATCATCATCATCCTATGAAGCCAGACTCATCATCATCATTCTATGAAGGAGACTCATAATCATCACCATCATCATTCTGTGAAGCGAGACTCATCATCATTATTCTATGAAGCGAGATTCATCATCATCATCATTCTCTGAAGCGAGGCTCATCATTATCATCATCATCATTCTCTGAAGCGAGACTGATCATCATCATCATTCTATGAAGCGAGACTCATAATCATCATCGTCATTATTCTCTGAACCGAGACTCATCATTATCATTATTCTCTGAAGCGAGACTCATCATCATCATATCATGGTGATCATTTTCTGAACCCCACCCCCACCCTTCTCCCATCCCTCCTCCTTCCTTCGCCCCCACTATTGCCCTTCCCCCATTCTCTCTCTCTCTCTCTCTCTCTCTCTCTTCTCTCTCTCTCTTCTCTCTCTCTCTCTCCCTTGCCGCAAGGAGAACAGAGGTTTGTGGTAATCGAGTGACTACGGTGCATTGGATTCACTGAGGACATCATTCGGTTCAGTGAACTAAACGACCATCGGGATTCGTTACGCGGACTAGAGAGAGAGAGAGAGAGAGAGAGAGAGAGAGAGAGAGAGAGAGAGAGAGAATCTGCCGGCCGCAAGATGCCTTATATACCATTTGGAACCGCCGCCGCCGCTCCTAACAAATTAAATGTCCAAAAGGGGTACCCGCGCCAGAGGCGGGTGTGGAGGGAGAGAGAGAGAGAGAGAGAGAGAGAGAGAGAGAGAGAGAGAGAGAGGAAAGGGTCAAGGGCTTAGCAGAGAAAGGATTCGGCTCCGATTGATCTAGAAGTGGAAATGAACTACTGTGTACTACTTTCACGGTCCGGGCAATATGGCGTCGGGCGTCCGTCCGCCCCGCTGTGCACTTTTCCGTCTGTCGCGAGTGTGGATTTTAAATGGGTCTTTATAGGGAGTTTTTATAAATGAAAATACTCTATATAAGGAGTTTTTAGTTATGGGTTTTTTTTAAAAAAGGTTACGCAGGCTATCTCGACGTAACTGAACCACATAATTAGATGATTTTATATCTTTCTTTAAGTCTATGCAGTTATGTACACAATCATGGTAACAGGGTAACACCATATATTCGTCATTATTAAACTTGGAATTTATAGTTTAATGTATTTTGCTGTAAAATTTCATAACGTTTATTTATACATTATTTTTATGGAGGCAACAATCTTGTATGTCATTAAAAAAATTCATGAAACTGACAAACTTCCTGAAGCCTTTTTGGAGAATATTTTTTTTTACTTTGTCATTTTGCGAAAATCTTAAGCCTGCAAGAATCGACTTAGAAGGAAATAAGCTTCAGAAATATCCCTACTAAGCTTAGCGGGAAAATACTGCGAAACTGTGCTTGCAAGCAACCTCATGGCAGGCTGGATGAGAGAGAGAGAGAGAGAACCTAAAAACTCTGCTTGCAAGCAACCTCATGGCAGGCTGGATGAGAGAGAGAGAGAGAGAACCTAAAAACTCTGCTTGCAAGCAACCTCATGGCAGGCTGGATGAGAGAGAGAGAGAGAAACCTAAAAACTCTGCTTGCAAGCAACCTCATGGCAGGCTGGATGAGAGAGAGAGAGAGAGAGAACCTAAAAACTCTGCTTGCAAGCAACCTCATGGCAGGCTGGATGAGAGAGAGAGAGAGAGAACCTAAAAACTCTGCTTGCAAGCAACCTCATGGCAGGCTAGATGAGAGAGAGACAGACAGACAGACAGAACCGAACCTAAAAAACTCTGCTTGCAAGCAAATTCATGGCAGGCTGGATGCTGGAGAGAGAGATTGACTCTCTCTCTCACACACACACACACACACACACACACACACACACACAGAACCGACCCTAAAAGCGTGACAGTAATTTAGAACTTTTTTGACCCACGTTTTAATGTGACAAGTTCCCAACTTAGTTGTGTCGAGGAAATAAAAAAAAAAAAAGGTCAGGAAAAGCCATTTAATGAGGGAATCTGCGACCGACCGAACATCAGTGTGTAACAGAGAGAGAGAGAGAGAGAGAGAGAGAGAGAGAGAGAGAGAGAGAGAGAGAAGGTGAGGGCTTCACTTCGTCTAGTATAAATTAGTCTCCTGTTTAAGTTGGCCAGATCTGGGGGCACGGAGTGTGTTTGAACTGAGTCGAAGGCAAACACGCCAGCCCGCATCATCTCTCTCTCTCTCTCTCTCTCTCTCTCTCTCTCTCTCTCTCTCTCTCTCTGTGACGCTCAGTTTTTTTTTTCCAGTCTCCTGTCTTTTGTTTTATTCAGTTTACAAGGGATTCTCTCTCTCTCTCTCTCTTTTTTAGACTATGTCCATCTTAATGTTTAATTCGGGCTTCTGTTTATGTTTAAGCTTTTCTTATTCCACTTCTCTCTCTCTCTCTCTCTTCCTCTCTCTCTCTCTCTCTCTCTCTCTCTCTCTCTATCTCTGTATATATATATATATATATATATATATATATATATATATATATATGTGTGTGTGTGTGTGTGTGTATATATGTATATATATATATATATATATATATATATATATATATATATATATATATATATATATATATATATATATATACTGTATGTATGTATAAGGTAGAAACCTTTTAGACAGGAAGTGGTATTCAATTCACCATTTACCATGTCGAGTGTAAATGTAGAACCATGTCGAAGTCTCCTTTTCCAAATAGCGCCGACGTGCTCGCTCTTTGAAGCAAAGTCCAGGAAGGCAATGAGAAAACTACATCTGGAAACTCTTAATTTCCAGAGTTAAATTTCGTTGTCACTAATTACTCCGGTCTTCTTTCTTAGGCCTCTCTATTTTTCTTTCTATTTTCTTTCTATCGATGTGCGTTGCTTTCTTTCAAAGCCCTGTTTTTCGTTGTTTTCTTACCTATTTTTCTCTATATGTCTGGCCATCGATTCGACTAGTGACGCGGTTTTTCTATAACTATTATTCACCCTGCTTCTCTGTACTATAATGACCACTACAAAATACCGGTTAGGATAGGCTATTAGGTATTGCAAGTGGTATTACTTTAGACTATAAGCTATGAGAGTTAGCCCCGGGGAATCCTTTAGTGAAGGTTATAAGCCAGTCTTCGTTACTTAGCGGATTTCGTTACTTACCGGACAAGCAGACCTCCCCCCCCACCCCCCACACCAACCAAATCCCCTCTCCACCTCCTCGAGCTGCCAAATATCGGTTAGTTTAGGCTATTAAATACTTTACATGGAATTGCTTTACTTAGACTATAAGCTATGAGAGTTTGGCCCGGGGGCAAATCCCTGAGATGCATGCTAGTATGGCACTAGCCCCGGTTTTTTTTTTTGCGATGCCCCTAGGTTAGGTTAGGCGAGGTGATTAGGTTAGGTGAGATTAGATTAGAGTGTTCCATCAGTGGTTAATTTGGGTGTGGGAAACCTAATGAGATTATTTTCAAGAAAATTCTATGGTTAGTTTTTAAGATATGGCGTCCCGCTTTTTTCAGGGAAAGGTCCCGCACTCGGTTACATCTCGGGAAAATGCGCCCCGGGGTACTCTTTTGAGAAGGTTATATGCCAGCCAGTCTTCGTTACTTAGCGGAGGGGCAGAAACCCCCCCACCCCCCAGCCCATCCCCACTCCGCCTCCCCGAGCTGTCCGTTAAGTTCAGGCGATACTGTATCTATTATCATGCATTCATATCCTTCAGCAACGAATAACGCCTCCTGTCTCTCATGCGACGAACGCCTTTCAGAAAATCATGGAACGGTGGCGATGAAAATCCCTCTGGCGAACCCTCCGCATTCACGTCCCTTTTCCCGAAATTTTTTTTAAAGAAATGTGCGTTTCCCTTTTCCTATTGTGTTCTCAGAGGACCCCGAAGTGATTTTATACTTGTTACCTCTTTTAGGGCGGGCGGGGTTTTGGTAAATCGGCCGCGTTCTCTTTACTGGCGTTATTATGAGGCGCAGACGCCAATGTTATTTTCCGGGATTTCTTCGTGCCGGGAGTATTTGTGCAGGGTGGTAAATGGGTAGAGGATACAGATATAATTACGGTCGTGTTTATGTGCTGTGTATGGGTTTAGGCGAAACCAGTCTTAAGTATTATTCATTATTGTAAATTATTATTATATATCATTTATTATTATGTATTTTTAAGTATTTGTATGTGTGTGTGTTGAAGGTTTTGAATAAACTAGAAGTGTACTTTTCCCGTTGATATTCTCCGTAGGGGGGTTAATGTCGTCAGTGCACCTCACGTGGTACACTGTAGGCATTACTTGAGGTTCTTTGCAGCGTCCCTTTGGCCCCTAGCTACTTCCTCTTTCATTCATTTACTGTACCTCCGTTCATATTCTTTCTTCCATCTGATTTTCCACCCTCTCCTAGCTATTGTTTCATAGTGCAACTGCGAGTCAAACCTCTTCACTGTCTATTTCTCTTTCAGGGCTGAATGACCCGGTAGGTCCCAGTGCTTGGCCTTAGGCCTAAATACTTCTTCATTGGATGGGTGGGTAGAGCCCTCGACTAGCACGCTGTTGGCCCAGCGTTCGACTCTCCGACCGGCCAGTGAAGAATAAGAGGAATTTATTTCTGGTGATAGAAATTTATTTCTTGTCATAATATGGTTCGGATTCCTCAATAAGCTGTAGGTCCCGTTGCTAGGTAACCAGTTAGTTCTAAGCCACGCAAGATAAATCTAATCCTTCGGGCCAGCCCTCTCTAGTAGAGCTGTTAATCAGCTCAGTGGTCTGGTTAAACTAAGATATACTTACTCATTTTGGCCTAAATTCTATATTCCGCTCCGTTCCTGTTGATATCACTGTTGGTTACTTGGCGCCCAGTCATCGGGCGCTCATTGGAGAGGGTTTCTCTTAAGTTCCAGAACTAAAATCTTTACTTTACTCACCGAAAAACCAGAAAGTATTTTGACATTTTGTTTGGGAATATGTCTTCCCAGTTGCTCAAGTCTCGAGATGAGTGACTGACAAGGTAACCAGACTGCCCTTAAGCTTCTCTTTAAGCTTAGGTCTAGAGAAACGGGATTCGCCTTAGATTCAGATTTCTCTTCCTGCTGCCTTGGGTGGATAATGTTTAGGGCTCTAGTGCCTATGGGCGCATGCGTCATATGGAAGGTCTCAGTGAGAACTGCAAGTCCTGGTGGTAGAATTATTCGTTAATCTTGAAATGTTTGCCTTACCTTGAGGAAATAAAGCACTTTATGTTATACAGGAATGTTTAGGCTGGTGCCTATGGGCGCATGCGTCATATGGAAGGTCTTAATAAGTCCTTGGTGGTAGAATTATATTCGTTCATCCTGAAATGTTTGCCTTACCATGAGGAAATGAAGCACTTTATGTTGCACAGGAATGTTTAGGCTGGTGCCTATATGGGCGCATGCGTCCCATGGAAGATCTTAAGAAGAACCGCAAGTCCTGAGTGGTAGAATTATATTCGTTAATCCTGAAATGTTTTCCTAACCATGAGCGAAGAAAGTGTTATATATAGGAATGCAAAGTGAGCCTAAAGTATAAATAAGCCTTGAGCCAGTCGTTGCATTGCTTTATAATAGGGCAGCCAACTGCAGGCAAATATATCTTTGCGAGAGCTTGCGTCCTTTTATGAAAGTTTCCATTAGCATAATCCTCGTAGGTGGAATCGAGAGTCTCCGGATCATGAAGCCACGAAAATCGAGATTCGCAACACAAGAAGAAGAAGAAGAAGAAGAAGAAGAAGAAGAGAGCGTTCTTCATTGTTTTCCTTTTTTTAAAGAATCTAATCACTGGGTATCTGTACGATCTTAGGGACCCCTTGCCTTAGGGGAAGATGACGAAAGTTGAAGAAAGTCGAAGAAAGTTGGTGAAGAAAAGCTTCTCGATACTGAAGGAAAGAGACCGATATTAGAAGCCAGATGGGCGATGTTAAATTAATATCTTGTAAATGGTATGACCCTGAATACAGCTGGTCCACCCAAAACCAGCTGTTAGAGTGTCCCATCCGGTGCACACACTTGTTGCCCCTCTCCCCACCTCCCCTCCCCCCCCCCTCCCCCAATACACCCCTGGTAGAGACAGGGAGGGGCACAGATGGCTTTGCTTATCTTATCCACCTTTTTCCTCTCTCTCCGATTATCGCTCTCATTCTCTCTCTCTCTCTCTCTCTCTCTCTCTCTCTCTCTCTCTCTCTCTCTCTCTACTCTACTCTTGAGCTGTTTCCCTCTTTATGCAAATTATACCAGTATGGGTCCTTGTATAATACCCATGTTGACCTCCCTATTAGCTATGTGGACCGTATGAGCAACATACATCCCATATCCCTTATTCATGTTGAGGACGCAGTACCTTAACATATGTCGAGGCCCCCCTTCGAAATTTAGGTTTGCACAAAAAATACATATTTTTGTGGGTAACTTTTCATTATTTTTCATATATTTTTTATGTTTTTTCAATAATGAATGTCTCATAATGGCGTTTGCCTTCTTGATCTTCATTATACCCTTCATTATTGTTCAGATGTTTATATACTTTTAAAAGAACTGGCATGAGGCCATCACCGACTAGCTTCGTGATAACTGGGTTCAAATCTTTTTGGCGCTAGGTCGTAGGTCAGTTTAGGCAGACTTTGTTCCCTGGCCTACGTTTTCTTTTATTGTTAATTTGAAATTACTGATCGGCAGAAGGACGTTGGTTCTCTTATGGCAAAGATTGCAGACCGTCTTTGTAATGGTTTGTCATTTCTCGCCATATTTCCAGGAACTTAGGACGCCGTACCCCGGGGGACTTAGTGTGCCGTTTTCCAGAGGACCAGGGATGCTGTTCCCGAGAGAACTAGGGATGCTGTTCCCGAGAGGATTAGGGATTCTGTTCCCCAGATGACTTGGAAGCTGTCCCCCAGAGGACTTGGGATGCTGTTCCCCAGAGGACTTGAGATGCTGTTCCCCAGAGGACTTGGGATGCTGTTCTACAGGGGACTTGGGATGCTGTTCCCCAGAGGACTCTGCATGCTGTTCCCCAAGGGACTTGCGATCCTGTTCCCCAGGGGACTTGGGATGCTGTTCCCCAGGGGACTTGGGATGCTGCTCTACAGGGGACTTGGGATGCCGTTCCCCAGGGGACTTGCGAACCTGTTCCCCAGGGGACTTGCGAACCTGTTCCCCAGGGGACTTGGTATGCTGTTCCCCAGAGGACTGCATGCTGTTCCCCAAGGGACTTGCGATCCCGTTCCCCAGGGGACTTGGGATGCTGTTCCCCAGGGAACTTGCGAACCTGTTCCCCAGAGGAATTGGGATGCTGTTCCCCATGGAACTTGCGATCCTGTTCCCCAGAGGACTTGGGATGCTGGTTCTACAGGGGACTTGGGATGCTGTTCCCCAGAGGACTCTGCATGCTGTTCCCCAAGGGACTTGCGATCCCGTTCCCCAGGGGACTTGGAATGCTGTTCCCCAGGGGACTTGCGAACCTGTTCCCCAGGAAATAGGTGAACAGTTGGGGTATGAAGGTGTCAGTGACGGCTGTGTTGCTTTGCATTGCAGCCCCCAGCCACTATTAGGTGAAATGGCTTTGTTTGAATATTTATGTATATAAACATATATATTATATTATATATATATATATATATATATATATATATATATATATATATATATATATATATATATATATATATATATATATATATTATACAGTAGCCAGGGAGTTACAAATTCTTTTAAGATATGGGGTTGCAAACCTCACGACTCTGGGACATTTGGTGAAGGGTGATACTGTTTCATTTCCCAGCATCCCACACGACCAAAAAGCGTGATTACTACTGATCTCAAGGAAAAAGGCTTATCCTCTAGAAATGGGTGGCTCCTGAGCAAAAGGGGAATGTTTACTGGCACATTATATATATATATATATATATATATATATATATATATATATATATATATATATATATATATATATATATAATATATTTGTTATATGTATATATGTGTGTGTATTCATTCATGTGTGTGCATAAATAGAAAGTATAATAGTAAAATTGTTTGTGATTTGATCAGTGAAGCTTAGAATCATATTTTGAAATATATTTATTATGTTTAAAATATATACTTAAGGTATGTTTGTCAGTATACCTCTACCGCCATTTCACGAAACCTTCAAACCAAACTAGTAAAACTGAACAATTAGAAAGGATAAATCTGAAATAAGCATCAAAAGATTGTTTTTACCTAACGTGAAGAATATATATATAAAAAACACTTAATCCTCACAGTGGACCACCTGAATTCTCGGAGCGAATTTCCGGAAACTTTTTTTTTTCCAGACCTAAAACTTTTGTTCCCAAATTAGTAAGTTCAACCGAGGTTTCAAAGTTTCGGCGAAACGTATTTGTATCAAATGAAGGTAATTAATTCTCGGAATCTGTTGGTTATTACTGGCAGACTCTCCGCCTTGGAAACTGAGTGGTTTTTCAGCTCTTTTTTCCCTTCTGTTGCCAAACTTTGGAATTCTCTTCGTGCTTCTGTTGTTCATAATTTTTACAACTTCTTCGCTTGTAGCAGGTATTTTGTCCGTTGCTTGCTTTGCTGTCAGACTTCACGTTTTCACGTTTTTCCTTCCTGGTTAAGTTTACGTGTTTTCTTTGGGTCTGGGCTGGGAAAGAGGTGTTGCTCACAGCAGTAAGATTCATCAGTACTTTATAAACAACAGTTGAAAAGAGTGTTTGTATAAACACGTTCCGAGAAGAGCTTACAGCCACAAACAGGAGAGAGAGAGAGAGAGAGAGAGAGAGAGAGAGAGAGAGAGAGAACTGGACGAAGCAAAACAATCACAAGCATCCCACATCTGCGACCGACAAACGATCGCCGCGTTCGGATTTGGCCTTCACCTTCGGATGCCTCCCACGAGTTAAATAATTCGAAATAAATGTTTTAAACGTTTTCTAAATTACGTTTTCATCTCACAACGTGTTGCTTTAATAGAGAAGATAGTTTAGTCTCATCCGTCGTCCGCTGTCGACGGAAAAACCGCAGTTCTATGAATCCGAAGTCGCCGCGCAGACATTCGGACGTGGCCGAGGAGCCAACGGGAGACCCGGCGCCGATTCATTTACATAAACAAGACGTGGCACTCCGCATAAGTATTGGGAGCTTTATATTATGGCCCATAACTCTATTTAGCCGATGCATTTAGGATGAACTCTTAGATTGGGAGAGTCTCTCTCTCTCTCTCTCTCTCTCTCTCTCTCTCTCTCTCTCTCTCTCTCTCTCTCGTATAAAAAGGAAAGAGATAGCGAAGAAAGTGTGATGTCTTTTAGGCGTGATTTTTTAAGAGTCCGCGCTGACATCTTTCGTACATTGTTTATTTTGAGTGATATCGTTAAATTATTTTTCCTTTAATTCTTTACTGCTAAGCTGTTACATGATCTCTCTCTCTCTCTCTCTCTCTCTCTCTCTCTCTCTCTCATGTATTGCTTTTTACGCTTAGCACTCCATTTTATTCATTTCTATTCTTCGGACCTTTGATAAAGACTAATGATTATTTTCTAATCCGAAACTCCACACCAAGACTTGTGTTATCGTAGAATCGTCTTGTAGTTATGCAGAGAGAGAGAGAGAGAGAGAGAGAGAGAGAGAGAGAGAGAGAGAGAGAGAAAGAGAGTTTTAAAAGGAGATTTTTTTTACAGCAAGGATTTAAAGTACATGTCAGTTACATGATATACTACGTTAAATGTATACATTTATCAATTATCTGATTGATGACATTGGCTAGTTAGTGCATAAGTAAGTGAATGAAAGAAAAAGTCATGAAATTGGGTCCGTATGAATTTAGTAGTCGGTGTTATGTCACAGAGGTGAAGTTCCTAAAACAAAAATTTTTAATGTTTTAAAAATCTTTAAAAATATGTAGGTACTTCAATATCTATATTTTATGATTTTATTAATGTCTTATTTGAAGGCTTTCTATGTCCTAACTGGCTTTTCATTACTCTAAATTTAGTCCACGTAAAATTAAGTTACGAAATCTCCTTACCCCAATTTTTTTTTCGGTGTCTCTTCGATTTAACTACTTTCTTCAGGCCTGGGCTAGATACGGCCATTGAGATGTCTGTCCCATGGGTGTTGACGCTGATTATACACAAGAGAAATAAATGTAATTGAAAAGATTTTGTCCTGGATTCTCCGGATTACATTATGAAGAAAATTCACTTGACCTAACTTGTCCTGGAGTGGTCATTCAAAATTACTTTGCTAATAATTAATAAGTGGAGAAAAGATCAATTGGATGTCTTATTTATACCTCTCATCCCCGACCTGCGCAAGGGTGGGGAGGGGGCGTGATTGTAGAGATTGGGGGAGGGGTGGAGGAAGGGTTAAGAAAAAAAGCGTGGGCTAACGTCTAAGATGAAGTAACCTTGCCTCTAAAAAAAGAGTATGTTATAGATATCATGGAAAAGGAAAGCAAGTAGAGAATTCCTGATCTTTGTGGCTTGGGGAACGAAACAAAACTTTACAGTTTTGTGTGGGACGGTGTAGCCTGGCAGGCGTTACCTGGCCTCTTTGGACAAGAAGTTAACAACAGAGATGCCTGGGTGTCCCCCCTAAATTTAAAATCATGTATGTCTTAATAGATATTGATATGCATTCAATTGTGAACATGTGTTATATATATATATATATATATATATATATATATATATATATATATATATATATGTGTGTGTGTGTGTATATGTGTGTGTGTGTGTGTGTATATGTATATATACACACATATATAAAAGCGTGCGTCAGCAAGCATGAATACAAATGTTACACCTACTCGGAGGGATGGAGGGAGACCTTCCCATTCCCCGTCATCCGGCGGGTATAAATTCCCGCGGGCTGCGGCTTACAATAAAAATCTGGAAATCTTTACAATATAACAGCTGGCGTTGGAATCGGACTCAGGAGGTGGCGTTCGAACGCCCTCCCTTCTTCGGGTCCTCTCCGGCAGCACCTCACTGCCAAGGCCATTGTTGGGCTTGCAGATCTTATGCAAAGGTTTTTTCTTCCTTTGATTTTGGTGGACAAATTCCCCAAGGGTTTTGGGGATTAAGTGAGCGGATGAAGTTTTTAAGGTGCTGACACCAAAAAGGTTTTAAGGAAGTTTAGTAAGGATCTGAAGATTTTAGGGAAGAAATACCAAAAGGTTTGAGGAATCTAAGTAAGGAAATTAAATTTTTAGGACACTAACACCAAAAAAGGTTTAATTAAGAAATTGAATAGTTTTATGAAATATGTAGGACACTAACATCAAGAGGTTAGAGAAATTAAGTAAGGAAATTAAATTTTTAGGACACTAACGCCAAAAAGGTTTAAGAAGTTGAATAAATTGATGAAATATTTAGGACACTAACACCAAAAGGTTAAAGAAATTAAGTAAGGGGATGAACTGTTTAGGACACTAACGCCAAAAATGTTAAAGAAATTAAGTAAGGGGATGAACTATTTAGGACACTAACACCAAAAATGTTAAATAAATTGAGTAAGGGGATGACATTTTTTGGACGCTAACACTAAAAGGTTAAAGAAATTAAGTAAGGGGACGAGATTTTCAGGACACTGGCACCAAACAGGTTTAAAAGATTAAGTAAGGCAATGAAATTTTTAGGACACTAACACCAAAAAGGGTTTAGATATTAAGTAAGGGGATGAAATATTTAGGACACTAACACCAAAAAGGTTTTAGATATTAAGTAAGGGGTGAAATATTTAGGACACTGGCACCAAAAGGTTGAGGAAATTAAATAAGGGGGTGAAATTTTTATGACACTAACACAAAAAGTTTTAAGAAATTAAATAAGGGGATGAAATTTTTAGGACATTAACACTAAAAGGATCAAGAAATTGCATGAGGGAGATGAGATGGAATTAGTTGAATAGAGATGTTCCAAGTCTTATGACTTTGATACGATTGCCAGAGAGCAATATTTAATTTTATTGTTCTATGGATGAATTAAAAAAAATTACCCATTCAACGAAATGGGTATCTGATTTTTCCTTATGTTCAGTTATCATTGTTAATTTTCGATTAACTTTGAATAAAATATACGGTATTAGTAGCAGTTATACTTTAAAAACTGATCCTTTGAAATAGGCAAAACTCTAACAAGGCATCGGTTGAAATAAAAAATGGCAAGGACACCTTTATTCTAAGTTATGTTTACTTTGCCACCCCCTCTCTCTCTCCTCTCTCTCTCTCTCTCTCTCTCTCTCTCTCTCTCTCTCTCTCTCTCTCTCCTCTCTCTCCGCGGGCGACCACCTGCGCGCACCAAAACACAGCACTATTTTACATATATTCCCGTGCAGTCCCATTCCTGTTCTACTTATATTCAGATTCCGGACATGAAATCTCGCTCTAGACATTTCTTTCCATCATAATTCAGCCCAGTTGAGCGTAATGCAGGGCAAGAAGAAGAAGAGAGCCAAGATACATTGTTATATTATTCATATCCCGTTTGTCTTATAGCAGATTTATTTATAAAAGGGTGCCCGGGGTTCAGATGCCTGCGCTGAAGCTTTATACACACACACACACACACACACACACACACACACACACACACAGAGAGAGAGAGAGAGAGAGAGAGAGAGAGAGAGAGAGAGAGTTAGCCTGGAGTTAAAGAATGATTTAAATAGAGAGGGACTGGAGCTAAAGAATGGCTGAAATGAGAGAGAGAGAGAGAGAGAGAGAGAGAGAGAGAGAGAGAGAGAGAGAGAGAGAGAGCTAAAGATTGACTGAAATGTGTGTGTGTGTGTGTGTGTGAGAGAGAGAGAGAGAGTTAGTTTGGAGTTAAAGAATGACTTAAGTAGAGAGGGAGACAGAGACAGAGAATTAGCTTAGAGCAAAAGAACGACTGAAATGAGAGAGAGAGAGAGAGAGAGAATTAGCTTGGAGTTAAAGAATGACTGAAATGAAAGAGAGAGAGAGAGAGAGAGAGAGAGAGAGAGAGAGAGAGAGAGAGAGAGAGAGAGAGAGAGAGAGAGTTATTACTTCGCTATTTGTAAGATCATTTTGGTAGACAGTCGTAACCATCACCTCATTCATTGATAAACTGAGTGGATGTTTTTTTTTTTTTGGAAAAAATTCTTTATTTAGTAAGACATTACCAATATTATCTTGTATTAAGATATTGTGTGGGCGTTGTGCTTCTTACAAATATAAATAAAAGAAATAAATAGATAAATAATGAATGAATAAATACAACAGTGTTCACTCTTGGAATGGTTGCAGCCCGTGGGAGCTATTTTGAGTTTTGAGGTTCATTTTTGTATTACGCTTCATTTGGGATGAGGTTGCTTGACCCATGCCTGTTTTCATCCTGGTTGCGACCCACCACAGTTGACTAAGTACTTAGTACATAATTTCATCGCTTAGGTTAACAGACAAGCGACATATCGGAGTGTTACCAACTACCCATACTCGCAAATGAATCGTACCTGGGTCCCCTTACTTGGTATGCATAGAGGCCCAGATATATATATATCATACCATGAGGCCTATATATATATATATATATATATATATATATATATATATATATATATATATATATATATATATATATATATATATATAATCATATATATATATATATATATATATATATATATATATATATATATATATATATACATTTTAATTTTTTATATATATATATATAATCATGTTTTTACTTAAGATTAATTATTTGCCGTCTTATAATAAAAAAATCTATTAAATGGGTTTCTCTAGATGTCTTCGAACTAAGAGGGTCCTCGTTTTGTTCTACCTAAAAATTCATAGGGAGAGAGAGAGAGAGAGAGAGAGAGAGAGAGAGAGAGAGAGAGGATGGGAGGGTAGGTCATTTATTAACGTCCTCAGCAGAAAGACTCCTTTCACCCCAACCGAGTCGCTTCTGTGGCCCCACCCCCTAACCCCTACCCCCTTAACACCCCTCCCCTCCGTCCCCACTTCGTCCCCAAAGTCATGTGACAGCTCGGACAAAAAAAAAAAAAAAAAAAAATCTCTCTCTCTCTCTCTCTCTCTCTCTCTCTCTCTCTCAAAACAAAAGCTTAAGTGCAGATTGTGACTCGTCTGTGCATTAATAAGTGCCAAGCGAATCATTTTTATTTGAATAACTCCTTTTTTCTAGAAATATAGAAAACTGCAAAAAAGTTCATATGGTATTTCCTTTGTATAGAAAGAGTAATCATTATTTTGCACTGAAATTTAATGGAAGGTCCGAGGGAACGAAAAACTGAGGTTGAATTCATTCTTATTTATGCAATGTTTTTTTTTTTTTTTATCTGGTCCACCAGTGTACCAGTAGACGTTTTCATTTTGTTGTCTGTTTGTTCCATGTATTAGGGAATTTTGTTCCCGCTCTGCATGGTTTCATCAAGATGCTATTCAATCTTTTCTCAATTTTTTTTTTTTGCAATTTCTTTTTCCAATAATTGATAGTGATGGAACACCTCTGAACAAAGAAGCAAAATCAAAATCAGTCTTTGGGATGGGAGAAGTATTCTTAATATCTTAAGGTCGCGGATCAGCAGATCAGGACGATTTTACCGATGCTGACTTATCGATCGTAGACTGAATATGCATCCTGGCAATGCTGTACATGGTCATTTCACTAGACGCCACGGCGTCTTAATAGGAGGCAAACCCTATTAGTTTTGATACATTCTGTTAATCCTTAAATCTTCGTAAAATTATGAAAGCCTAGGAATATTAAATTTATTGAACCCGTCATGAAATCTACCTGGGCAGCTTTCTTAGAATCAGTGGGGATTACCAATTATTAAAGCATATAAACCTGGGAACCGAGAATATTATTACAGAATCTACTTTGAAACACACCTGGACACTTTTCTTAGGCTCACTGGAGATTACCAGTTTTGCAGTTAAAAATTTATGTAGAGTACATATACGATCTATTTTAATTGCAACCATGGGAAATCTGATATAATCCAGGATATAAGAATGGCATAGGGTTGTGGATGTTCTTAGAAGTGGTTTCCCTATTGATTTTTCATCACCTGTGAATTCGATCTCATTTAATAATCATTCCAGGTTGTATTTGACCTGTCGTTACTGAAGGATTACTGATGTAGAGCAATTGGCGTATCCTTACGTAGTCAGGTACGAATTTCATTTGGGTCATAGTGTTCTTAATTTTATTCTTTGTTTATACTGTAACCTTTATAAATTATGTGGTTGTTTATAAAAATTTATGAAATTTATCAAATAATTCTTGAAATTTATAAAATCTGTAAAAAGGCACGGGCGTTTGTGAATAATTATATGCACCATAGAATATCTTGTTTCATCTAATTTTCGTTTATTGTATGTCCCTAATTTGATTTTCAGATTTTTGGATGTTGTCCTGTATGTGAAAGCAAAATTTCAATTTGTGATTTTTTTTTTCGAATTGATGGAATGTGTAAAATATTTCTGTCTAAGGAACTCTATAATTTTGTTCAGTCACAAACACACACACACACAAGCACACACATATATATATACATATATACATATATATACATATATATATATATATATATATATATACATACAGTATATGTATATGTATGTATGTATGTGAGTGTGTTTGTGTGTGTGTGTGTGTGTGTGTGTGGGTGTGCATCCGCGTGTTTGTGCTTGTGCAAGTGTGTTTTATATATATAAAAAAAAGAATCCTAGCAATCACTTGGCTGCTTCGGAGGAAGGCATACAAGCAAAATAAGATGGGAAGAAGGAGCACGGAAGAACGTGGATACGGGAGGTGGGAGGGAAGTGAGGGGAGGAGGAGAAGATGGGAGAAGGAGGAGGGTGGGTGAGGGGGTGTCAGTGGGCGGAGGGATTGAGCATGGCAGGTCCTTCGTCCCGCGGGACGCGAGAGGCGAGGTGAGTTCCCTTGGCCGCCCAGAGCCGGGGATTTGTCTCCGGCAAATAAGGTATCGGTGAATGTCGCTCCTGATCACTCCCGCACCTCCTCATTATTTAACCCTAACACGACTTAGCTTTTTTCTGGTCTCTCTCTCTCTCTCTCTCTCTCTCTCTCTCTCTCTCTCTCTCTCTCTCTCACACACACACACACACACACACATTGGTCGCTTTCGTATTTTTTTTGTTTCTGTTCTTGGCTTTCTTATTTCGATTTTTCCGAAATTTTGTGATTTACTCTCTCTCTCTCTCTCTCTCTCTCTCTCTCTCTCTCTCTCTCTCTCTCTCTCTCGTCGATAACTGTCGTATTTTTGTTTCTGTTCTTGATTTCTTATTCCTGTCCGAGTTCTATATTTGACTAACTGCTCTCTCTCTCTCTCTCTCTCTCTCTCTCTCTCTCTCTCTCTCTTATTGTGGTTTGTGCGAATTTTGTCCTTGACCATATATCTTAACTGCCTTTATTCCTTGATAGCGGGCGTCCAGCAGTGTGATCTACTTTGATCAAATTTCAGTCTCTCTCTCTCTCTCTCTCTCTCTCTCTCTCTCTCTCTCTCTCTCTCTCTCTCCTCTCTCGTTCTTCCCCATCTTTCCTCATCCTGAGGGAGAGAGAGAAAGAGGAGGTAGAGAAAGAGAGAGAGAGCAAGAGAAAGAGAAGAAGAGAGAGAGCGAGAGAAAGAGAAGGAAAGAGAGAGGGAGAGACAGAGGAAAAGAGAGAGAGGGAGAGAGAGAGAGAGAGAGAGAGAGAGAGAGAGAGAGAGAGAGAGAGACACCTGCGTTTTTTCTGTAAGAATCTCCTTGAGCTTAAATAGATAATTGTATGTCATTTGTGAGCGAGTATGGAAGACCCCAGGTGTCGGTGTGATCAAAGTGCCTCTCCGGCTCTCCCTCCTCCTCCTCCTCCTCCTCCTCCTCCTCCTCCTCCTCCTCCTTCTTCTTCTTCTTCTTCTTCGTGAAAGGGGGAAGCAGACTGTACACTGATTTTAGACGGGTTCTCTTTGTTGTTTTTCTTTCCATCAAGAAAGATTTTTTAGGCATCAGTTCAGAAATAAGGATAAAATTACTTTAGCAAAGAAATGGAACATGGTGGTGTTAGCATTTACCAGTGCGCAATTTTAAAGGATAATAAAATACGAATGAGATATGTGCGAAGGAAACTTACCATACATTCGTCATGCTTCGTGGGAAAATTTATATAAAGGATACTTAAAATGCATTGTGCATTTTCCCATGAGACGTGAACAGTGTATTTTAAGTATCCTTCACACATAACTCATTTGTATTCTGTTAATCTCTCAAGTTATGCCATGGTAGATTTAACGCTAACGTTTTCAGTTTCTTTGCTCATTTCACTTTTTCTTGCTTAGGAACTGATGTATTTGGAAAATTGTCTTAATGTGTTCCATAAGATTAACTCCTCGTCTGCAAGACACCTTTGTTATCAGTTTCACGAATTAGTAATTATTATTAGTTACAGTATATCACCAGAAGACATCTTTCCATACTGCCAAGCTTTGAAAGATAAAACAAATTAACATTATAGTTGATATGACAGCCTCTATAATGCTTTATAGAGGCTTTATAATGCTTTAATAATGCTTTATAATGCTTTAATAATGCTTTATAATTCTTTAATTTCCCACAAAGAAACCCTTTGTGGGAAATTGCCATCAAGTAATAATAATAGAGATTAAGGTTTGTTTCTGCACCGTTTAGCAAAGGTTTCATTCGGCAAATAATCAGGTTTTAATCTTGTGATAAGAATTTGACGTGGAACTGGTTAAATGCTCTATCTGTGGTAAATGATCACGTGAGTTTGTTCAAATTTGCTCAAAGCCTTGTTGTTATTTTGAGTATAATTTCTTTCGTCTAGAATGTATATTCTTAAGAAGTAATGTCTGAAGAGAGAGAGAGAGAGAGAGAGAGAGAGAGAGAGAGAGAGAGAGAGAGAGAGAGAGAGAGAGAGAGAGAGAGAGAGAGACTGCCTCTATTCTGTAAAACGTAGGGACCGAGAATAAAAGCCTTTCTAAGAACAGCGAAGCAAGCAGCATAAAAATACAGTTATGAGTTCGAAGTCAGGAACTCTGGATATCCCAGACCTCCTGGAAAATCTATGGAAGGCAAGCTGGAAATAAAAACCAATCTTTTGATGTCCAGGGAATTCTGGAAGACAATTGGAAGAGAAGAACCACCTGTTGTGATGTCCAGAACATTTTGAAAGATAAATGTATTAGGAACTCAGAACTTTATGATGTCCGTGGCCTTCTGGAAGTCAAGTGGAATAGAAGAACATAGTCTCGTGAAGTCCAAGACCTTCTGGAACCCATATGGAACAGAATAATATAATCACTTGAAGTCCAGGACCTTTTGGAACTCAAATGAACAGATGAACATGGTCTCGTAAAGTCCAGGACCTTCTGGAACTCAAATGAAATAGGAGAACATAGTCTCGTGAAGTCCGGGACCTTCTGGAATTCAAATGGAATAGAAGAACATAGTCTCGTAAAGTCCAGAATCTTCTGGAACTCATATGGAATAGAAGAATATAATCGCATGAAATCCAGGACCTTCTGGAACACAAATGTAGGAGAAGAACATAATCTTACGAAGCCCAGGACCTTCTGGAAGTCAAATGAAATAGAAGAAATAGAAGAACATGATCTTATGGAGTCCAGGACCTTCTGGAAGTCAAATGTAATAGAAGAACATAATCTTATGAAGTCAAGGATCTTTTGGAATTCAAATGGAATAGAACATAATCTTATGAAATCCAGGACCTTCTGGAAGTCAAATGGAGTCACGGAACATAATCTTATGATATCCAGAATATTCTAGAAAACAGTTGAAATGAGCAGAACCTTATGATATTAAGATCGTCTGGGAATACGAATGGAAAAGAAAGATAGAACCTTGTGGTATTCGGCAAATTCTGGAAGACAAATGGAAAAGGAGAGAGAGAGGGCCAGCCAGCCAGCCTTTCTGAACTCAAATAAAGAGGTTCCCTTGACGACTGAACTGAAGAACGAGAGTTGCGTTGTATGAGTGACCAATATTAAAAATTTTATTCTCCATTTTTTTCTGTTCCTCGGGGAAGCGGGACGAGGAGGAGGAGGAGGGATGGGAGGTAGGTGAGAGGAGGAGGAGGAGGGATAGGAAGAGGCAGAGGTGTAGTAGGTTCTGAGGGTCAGTTTTGGAGTGTCTGAATCTTTCCATTTCCCAACGTCAGGTATCCCCCTGCATTTATTGCTCTCTCAAGTTTCTCTTTTTCAATAACGGGGAAAGTGGGGACAGATACTGCCTTACTGAAGAGGCAGGTGGGGAGGGGGAGGAGGGAAGGGGGAGGGGTAGGAGGGAAGAGATGTTGTGGTCAAGAGGAAGAATCATTGGCAATGTGGATGAAATTAATATCCACCATTTTTTTCATATATATATATATATATATATATATATATATATATATATATATATATATATATATATATATATATATCTTTTCTTCAACACTGCGGATTTCGATTTTGATCCAGTAATTAATTATGATTGATGTCCTTATTTTAGTCTTTGTTTTGGGAAATGAGCATATCCTGAACTTTCATTCATGTCTTTGCCTCAATGATATTAATGTTTAATAGCATTAAGTAACCGGTAATCTTCCGTTCTTTCCACATGGCCAAACCACAGCAAAGCAGTCCGGTTGATCATTCCACTTCTATTCATCTTTATAGGTCAATTGCCTTAAGCAGTTCTCATAATTTGAGCATGTAAACGTGGTAGAAAATTCCTTTGGACTCTGAAAAGTTTTGAAAAGTATAATCTAGCTCTCATTCCCATGCCCCTACACTCAGGCACTCTGGCTGGGAAGAGAGAAACACTGAGAGAAATAAATAAAAAGAGAGAGAGAGAGAGAGAGAGAGAGAGAGAGAGAGAGAGAGAGAGAGAGAGAGAGAGAGAGGGAGTTAAATGTATAATTTAGCTTTTATTCCCATGCCCATACACTCAGGCACTCTAGTTGGAAAGAGAGAAATACAGAGAGAAATAAATAAAGAGAGAGAGACAGAGAGAGAGAGAGAGCGTAATTACACCTCATTTACATAAGTTAATCGAGAGGACAATTTAGGAAGCCTGGTTAACTTTATGTTAACATACAGGTCTTAACTATTGGGAAATTCTCTCCTAACTTTTTTTTTCCGAGCCTTTATTAGGGTAGGAAGATTTACCATCATGCAATTTAAAAAAACTACAGTTTATAGTTTTTACTTTTGAGTTGTATGTTTGTGTTAATTAATGCATACGTGTATATAATATATATATATATATATATATATATATATATATATATATATATATATATATATATATATATATATATATATATATGTATATATATATATATATATTATTTGTGTGTGTTCATGTTTTTATATATATATATATATATATATATATATATATATATATATATATATATATATATATATATATATATATATATATATATATATATGTGTGTGTGTGTGTATATATATATATATTGTGTGTGTTCACGTTTCCATTTTCTTTTCTATTTGTCTTTGTCTTTTTTAATTATTCCTCTTTTTATAACGAGAATTTTTTTTTTTCACAAATATGAAGGTTGAACCTTAAACACGAAAGATGCATTATTAAGGAGAATTATTGTTTAAGAAGCTATATATATATATATATATATATATATATATATATATATATATATATATATATATATATATATATATATATATATATATATATATTTATGTGTAGGCTTTTATGTGTACATACATGTGTGGATGTATACATACACATGCATACAGGTACTGTGCATGTATGAACGACGTATAACCGCGTATGTGTAGGATCTTCATTCCCTCTCCTTCCCTCCTTCGACATCCCCAATTCCTCCTGACGCTCTCTCTCTCTCTCTCTCTCTCTCTCTCTCTCTCTCTCTCTCTCTCTCTCTCTCTCTCACACCAGCCCTTCCTGCTGGTCCGGTTGTCCCTGGGGCTGTGGGTTTGGGGTAGGAGGAGTAGTAGTTAGTCGTCCCTCTCCCTCTCCTCCTCCTCCTCCTCCTCCTCCTCCTCCTCCGCCTGGTGGCTAGGTCCTCACTTGACTTATGGAGGGCCACATGTTCGGGGTTTTATTGAAATTTGTGCGTCGGTCTCGATTCTAATGTGGGTGTTTGTTCTCGAGGTCGCCCGACCAAGCTACAGAGAAATCCTTTTTGGAATTCAAATGGCATCTCGATGCTACCTATCTTCCCCCTCCCCCTCCCCCCCACCCCTCCCTTCTATCCTCCTCCTCCTCCTCCTCCTCCTCCTCGTCCTCAGAAGAAGAAGAAGAAGACAGCGACGATGATAACTCTTACGTCTAGAAAACCGATAAGTTTTATTACGGCCAGTTTGGTGCTATCTTTTAGAAATTCAAATTGGAATGGATTTTGTTTTCGGGGGTGGCTGCTGAATGCAAATCAGCAGAAGTTACCGTCGTGCTCATGGTTTAACTGCTGAATCCTGGAAGAGCTTTTGTGCAGAAAACTTCCTCAAGCAACAGTTGCTTGTACACTAAAGCAGAAGAATATCGGTAGCTTGTCAACCTGGCCCCCTTACAAGCACTGAACCTTTGGCATCTGTAAGATCCTTCTTTCTTGGTACCTTTTTGACTTTTCTGTTTAGTACTTTCTAGTCCTTCCTTCTTCCTCCCCTTCCCCCTTTGAACACCTTCCAGTTATATTCTGTTATTCCAGCTTGCCTTCCTTCATTCTTTCCACACGATCAAACCATCTCATAATACTCTGAGCTAGTCTTTCATCTATGCTAACCTGCCAGCTATTTTTTGTATCACTATATTTCTTAGATTTTTTATTATTTTTGTGCCAATTCATCTCACCAGCTTCTGTCATCTTTTTATTCATTCACATTCAACGTCTGAACTTTCACTTCCATGGAGGAGAGTTGGCTAAACTTGGCATCCATAAATAAATGAAGTCTCTTGCCAATCTTTTTATTTTTCTGTAAAAGAAAACTATTGCGCCCGGCTTTGCCTGTCCGTCCGCACTTTATTTTGCCCTCACTTTTTCCTGTCCGCCCTCAGATCTTAAAATCTACTGAGGCTAGAGGGCTACAAATTGGTATGTTGATCACCCACCCTCCAGTCATCAAACATACCAAATTGCAACCCTCTATCCTCAGTAGTTTTTATTTTATATAAGGTTAAATTTAGCCATAATCGTGCTTCTGGCAACGATATAGGATATGCCACCACCTGGCCGTGGTTAAAGTTTCATGGGCCGCGGCTCATATAGCATCATGCCGACACCACCGAAAGATAGATCTATTTTCGGTAGCCTTGATTATACGCTGTGGCGGCTGTACAGAAAATTCGATTGCACCTAAGAAACTTCGGCGCATTTTTTACTAATTTTTTTTTTTTGCACACACCTTGCAATCTTTCTTGCTTAACCTATCCTGTGAATTCCTCTTCTCTCATCCTACCGTCATCCGTTCTTTTAATTTCGTAATACTCTGCGGATCATCCACTTCCATTCAACAGCTATTCATCTTCCTAGTTTTTATTTACTTTCATAAACGGACCCCTGAAGCATCTGTAATTGCCTCAACTTTCTCCTCTTATAGACACTTTCAAACTTTCAGTGGTTTCCGCTTTTCATCTCCATTTATGTACGAAACTATAGTGATTATGTATAGTGTTATTGTTTACCTTGTTTTGTATACTTATACATCATATTTATGTATGTGTATATATATAAATAAATATATATTTATACATCATATATATATGTATATGTATATATATATATATGTGTGTGTGTATGTATATATATATAATATATATATATATATATATATATATATATATATATATATATATATATATATATATATATATGTATGTTTATATGTACATATATACACATATATCAGTAAATTTTTTTCTGTACAAACGGTCATAGTTTGTAACCTTGAATGCAAATGCCTTTGTAAAGCACTTCATTTATCTAGACACTGCCACCCACGATGTTACAAACGAAGTACAAAAAGAGACGTTATTAAAAAAGAAAGAAAAAGAAACGTATCGTCGAAAAAAAGAAAAAGAAACGTATCGTCAGAAAAGAAAGCAAAAGAAATGTATCGTCAAAAAAAGAAAAAGAAACGTATCGTCAAAAAAAGAAAGAAACGAAAAAGAAAGCAAAAGAAATGTATCGTCAAAAAGAAAAGAAACGTAAAAAATGAAAAGAAATGTATCGTCAAAAAAAGAAAAAGAAACGTATCGTCAAAAAAAGGGAAAAGAAATGTATCGTCAAAAAAAAGAGAAAAGAAATGTATCGTCAAAAAAAAAGAGAAACGTATCGTCAAAAAAAATTAAAACGAAACTTATCGTCAAAAAAAGAAAAAGAAAAGTATCGTCAGTAAAAAAAGAAACGTATCGTCAAAAAAATAAAAAATAAACGTATCGTCAGAAGCCCCATAACAGAAACGGTGGAATTGAAAACGAGAATAAAAAAAAAAAAAAAAAAAATTCGGGTCATGAAAGTTCGAACCAAGGTCTCTTTATAGGTTCGAACGCAACCCCCACCCCACCCCACCCCACCCCCGCCCCCGCCGCGAAAATTCGGTTCATTCAATCTCGTTCGACGCCTCGACCTGAATGATAAGAAGCGAGGGCTTCGGCTGGGTCGAATCAAAATGTATTCGACGAATGACTTATTTTCTCGTCGGAGAAAGGCGGTAACCGAGGGGAGTCTCTCAAGGGGATGATGATACACCCTTTTAGTTTTTTTCCTGTGAGAAATGGCGGTGGCTTCGATAGTCTCGCTTTGCCAAATAATAAAGTGTCGAATGTGTATTTTGTTTCAATTACTACTACTACTACTACTACTATTATTGTTATTATTATTATTATTATTATTAAAATTATACTTATTATCAGCATTAGTCTTAAAAATGGAGTAAGCTTAAATGGAGAAGCAAATCTACAGTTATGTATATTATATGTAGCCTAGTTATATTTAAGGGTAAAACTGTGCAGATAGCTTTCGGGAATCTGAAAAGGGAAACCGAACAGATTCCCGAAATATTATTATTATTATTATTATTATTATTATTATTATTATTATTATTATTATTATTATTATTATTATTAAAAAATACTCATTGTAGCATTATTCTTAAAAAGGAGAAACAAATCCACAGTTATGTATATGTCCATATATATAAAACTAAAACTTCACTGATAGCTTTCGGGAATCTGAAACGGGAACCGAACAGATTCCCGAAAGCTATACAGTTTTAGCTCTAAATATATGTACATATACATAACTTTGGATTTGTTTCTCCATTGACACACATATAATATATATGTTTGTAAGATTTTATCCGTCCATTCTTTACCGGACTCCAAGACGCACAGCAACTAATTTGAGAAAATATTATGATTTCATTCTCCTCAGGATTAAACAAACACAAAAATAATCTCCTTTGACTCTATCCCCTTCCGAATCAGTAAAAAAAAAAATAATAAAATAAAAAAAATAGTGAAAAACATTCCGACATTATTGTATACGCGCGGTGTCGCCGTCACTGCTAGACTTGCACAGTACACCCGTACAGAATCGATTGGTCTGAAATTGTTCTGTTTTTTTCTTATCTGGACGAGTTTTCCGCTGTTTGCTTGTTATTCATTGCACGGGGAGTCTCTTTTGGCTGGCATTTAATATATGAAAAATTTATATATATATATATATATATATATATATATATATATATATATATATATATATATATATATATATATATATATATATATATATATATATATATATATATATATAGATAAATATATATATACATATATATATATATATATATATATATATATATATATATATATATATATATATATATATATATATATATGTATGTATGTATATATAATACATTTATACATAAATATGCTATATACACATAAAATATATATATGCATTTATAATCATATACATATTTATAATATATGTATATAGATAGATAGATAGATAGTTTTTGGGATATCTATGGAAAACGCAAATTTGTGGTTAAGGAGAATATAAAGTCTTGGTCTTTTTTTAGGGAAGTTCCAGGCTTTCGATTTTTGTAGGTAAGACTAGACTTTGAATTTTTAAAGCCCCTTTTATGTAAATCAAGATATGGGCTTTAGAGGGAAGACCTAGATTTAATTTTTATAGAGAGATCCAAAGTTTTGTGTTTCTTCATAAGACCTAGATCACTTTGTTCGGAGACCAAGGCTGAGGCTCATTTTATTTTAACTAGATTGAAGGTGTTTTTTTTTCATGAAAACTGTGGTTGTGATTTTTTTTAAAGGGGATCCGGCTTGGGTTTTTTTTTTTTTGTCTTTTTCTTTTTTAGATAATAGATTTTAACAGAAAAAGTTCCTCTCTATATACATAAAAAACTTGCAATTTTAACTGAAAAACCTCCCTTTGTACATAAAAAAAATCGCAGTTTTAACAGAAAAAATGTTCCTTTCTACATAAAAAATTGTAGTTTTAACAGAAAACAGTCCCTTTCCACATTAAAATGCAGTTTTAACAGAAAAAAGTTCCTTTACATTAAAAAATTGCAGTTTTAACAGAAAAAAGTTCCTTTCTACATTAAAAAATTGCAGTTTTAACAGAAAAAAGTTCTTTTCTACATAACAAAAAACCTGCAATTTTAACAGAAAAATTTCCCTTTCTACCTAATGAAAACCCTGCAATTTTAACCCTCGATGAGTCCATAAGCTTATGACAAAGAGAGGAAATAATCTGAACGTTAAAGAAAGCTTCCAGTGTTTTGCTCCTTAGAAAAAAAATTTTTTTTTTTTTTTAAAGTTACATAGAAAAGATTATGAAGTAGCGGTTCTAATTTTTATTCAGAAAAGCTTAAACTAGTAACGTTTTGCTTCTAAGAGAAAATCTTTTTCGTGAAGTGCAATAAAAAAAAAAAAATTTGAAACTTGGTTTTATTTATTTTTCTTCAAAAAAAGTTAAATTGAAAAGCAAGAAATTTAAACCTGGAAGAAGGCCTGATTAGATATAAGTGTCTATGTGAATAAAAAAACAAAATATAAAATCTGCATGCGTTATTTTATTCAATTTTATCGTTTTTATTCTCCATGAATGAAACGTAAAATATATATAAGAAAAACTCTCTCTTGAGATTTGCTAATCAATTTCATTCGGCTCCCGAGTCCTTTTGACTTTAGAACTCGAATCTCTTTGTCAATAAAGCAATTTTAGCTCTTCGATCGAAAAAAGATTTTCTGAGATGGGCAATTGGGACTGTGCCGAATGCGTTTATCGGCCTTTTGGGAAAATCGCTTTAATATTTATTGCATTGATTGCCAATTTAAAAGAAGTGATGCTTCTGTGATTGCCAATTTTTAAAAAATGATGCTTCTATGATTGCCAATGTTTAAAAAATGATGCTTCTGTGATTGCCGATTTTTAAAAAATGATGGTTCTATGATTGCCAATTTTTTTAAAAATTATGCTTCTATGATTGTCAATTTTAAAAAATGATGCTTCTGTGATTACCAGTTTTTAAAAAATGATGCTTGTATGATTGCCAATTAAAAAAATGATGCTTCTATGATTGCCAGTAAAAAAAAAAATGATGCTTCTATGATTGCCAATTTAAAAAATGATACTTCTATGATTGCCAATTTTTAAAAAATGATGCCGCTATGGTTGCCAATTTAAAAAAAAAATGATGCTTCTATGATTGCCAATTTTTAAAAAATGATGCCTCTATGATTGCCAATTTTAAAAATGATGCTTCTTAATGTTTGAATTGTTTTATTGTTTTATTCCTTTCTATTTAGTTTTATTTATTGCAGTTTGAAACACAGTTTCATTCCGTCTACAGTATAATTGCTTAATTTTATTTCAGTTGATTTTTGCTGGTTGCATAACAGAACTATTTCTCGTATTTCCTCATTTCTGTTTATTTTGTTTGTTGTCCAACAGAACTATTTCGCGTATTTTCTCATTTCTGTTTATTTTGTTTGTTGTCTAACAGAACTATTTCTCGTATTTCCTCATTTCTGTTTATTTTGTTTGTTGTCTAACAGAACTATTTCGCGTATTTTCTCATTTCTGTTTATTTTGTTTATTATCTAACAGAACTATTTCGCGTATTTTCTCATTTCTGTTTATTTGTTTGTTGTGTAACAGAACTATTTCGCGTAATTTCTCATTTCTGTGTATTTTGTTTGTTGTCTAACAGAACTGTTTCTCGTATTTTCTCATTTCTGTTTATTTGGCTTGTTATCTAACAGGACTATTTCGCGTGTTTACTTATTTCTATTTATTTTGTTTGTTGTATAACAGAACTATGTCGGGTATTTGCTTATTTCAGTTTATTTTTGTTGTTGTCTAACAGAACTGCTTCGCGCATTTAGTTATTTCTGTTTATTTTGTTTGTTGTCTAACAGAACTATGTCACGTATTTACCTATCTTTGTTACATAATTTTTCTTTCTTCCAAATCACTCTTTATAAAGTTTAATGTGTGTCATTACTTTTCCCTTCATTCGTTATCTTTGAAGAGATCTTTCGTCGTTGGGTATTTATCCATTTGCACTGAAATATTTGCAATATCAGCTTAAGAAAATAATAATTTTTTTTTATTCCCTTCTCATTGAATGCTGAGTTTTTCATTACGCAGTTCAGTCTTATGTACTATATATATATATATATATATATATATATATATATATATATATATATATATATATATATATATATATATATATATATATATATATATATATATATATATATATATATATATATATATATATATATATATATATGTGTGTGTGTGTGTGTGTGTGTGTGTGTGTGTATTCCTCTAGTCTGTCTTTCTGTCCTGCATGAAAGCTGGTAGTTACCTTATTACACTTTTTCCGACCTTTCTATCTTTTTTTTTTCTTTTCCTCTCCTTCTCCTTTTATTCCTTCCTCTTCCTACGCCTTTTCCTTCCCTTAGCTCTCTCTCTCTCTCTCTCTCTCTCTCTCTCTCTCTCTCTCTCTCTCTCTCTCTCTCTCTCTCCTTCCACTCATTCTTTGTCCTCATCCTCTTCCTCCTCCTCCTCCTCCTCCTTCTCCTTTGTCCTCTCCTACTCCTCCTCCTCCTCCATCTTCTTCTTCTTCTTCTTCTTCTTCTTCTTCTTCTTCTTCTTCTTCTTCTTCTTCTCACCCTCCTCTTTTGTCTTCTCCCCCTCTTCCATCTTCACAATCCATCTTCTTCTTCTTCTTCTTCTTCTTCTTCTTCTTCTTCTTCTTCTTCTTCTTTTTGCCTTCTCATTCTTTTTCCTCCTCCTCCTCCTTCCTCCTCCTCCTCCTCCTCCTCCTCCTCCTCCCCCACCCTTCCCTCCCTCCCTCCCACGGACGTGGAGACAGGATATTAGCCTCAGAGTGGAATAAATTATAAAATATTCCTGAATAAATCAAAATGTCAGACAGAGCAAGAAAACTATTTGGTGTCGGGCCACGCCATTGAAACTTTTTCCCCTTTCAGAATTTTGCAATTATAGTTTTTTCTCTTTCTCTCTGTTTTTCTTTCTTTCTTCTTCTTCTTCTTCTTCTTCTTCTTCTTCTTCTTCTTCTTCTTCGGCGTTTCATTTTTTTTTTTTTTTCAATTTCCCCCCACCTCCCTTTCCCCTCTCCCTCCCCCTTTTTATTCCTGTCCCCTCACTTTTATAGGTGAGGGGGAAAGGAAAGGGGAAGTATTATTATTATTATTATTATTATTATTATTATTATTGCTGCAAATGATTGGGCTTGATTGGAATGCGTTTTTGTTAGCACCAATGATTTTCTAGTTTATTTTTGTTTTCATTTTTTATATCACAAACGATTTTTCGTTTTTATATTTTTTATTTTGTTCAATATTTTTTTTCTTTATTTCTCGTTGCTTTTGTTTCTAAGACCGGGCGATAATGGAACGAATTGATTTCTGAATGTTATGGACATTAATTATCTGTTTTCATTTGTATTATGATCTTCGGAGAAATGTTTTTCTTGTTTTCAGTTATATCATTTTTTCTGACATTTTTAAATACATTTCTTTTGTATTTTATGCTCTACGCTCGTAGATGATGATGATGATAATAATAATAATAATAATAATAATAATAATAATAATAATAATAATAGTAATAATAATAAATAAAATTTTTTTATTATTTTCAGAAAATCATTTCATTAATTTTATTTGGTGGTTTATTCTCTATACACGTAAATGTAATAATAATAATAATAATAATAATAATAATAATAATAATAATAATAATAATAATAATAATAATAATAATAATAATAATAATAATTCGTAAGTAAAGAGCAAAACTATGTGAATTGGAGAAAATTCTGATAGCTTAGGTCTCATGACATATTATATATATACACATATACATATACATATATATATATATATATATATATATATATATATATATATATATATATATATATATATATATATATATATATATATATATATATATATATATATATATATATATATATATATATATATATATATATATATATAGTTCGTCATGAGCTCTGATGAGCCGTTGTTTAGGTTTATGAAGAGGAAGTTTTCCCACTCACAGTTCATCCCTGATTCAGTGATAAGATGATGAATTCAGAACTATTGACTCTCTCTCTCTCTCTCTCTCTCTCTCTCTCTCTCTCTCTCTCTCTCTCTCTCTCTCTCTCTCTCTGGACCCACCATCTGTTTATGGAAATTTGTTAATTGTTGAAGTACAGACACATATACGTATATATATATATATATAAATTATATATAAATATATATATATATATATATATATATATATATATATATATATATATGTATATGTATATATACATAGCACAATATGTATATATAAATGTATATATACATATATGTACATTATATATATATATATATATATATATATATATATATATATTATATATATAGTATATATATAGTATATATATATATATATATATATATATATATATATATATATATATATATATATATATATATATATCCAACTCATAAAGTAATCGCTTTATCCATCCCATGAAAAAACCAGCTGAATAAAAAAATAATATTAAACGAAATACTTATTCCCCCCACTCCTTGACTCCGCTTTCGTGTGGAATCCGGCTTGACAGACCGAAATATTCCCTTTAAAACGGAAATTCAATGGCTTTGCTGATTTTCGGTATTGTGTACTGCGTCTACTTGGACCCGTAGGAGAGGAGGGAGGAGAGGAGAGAGGGAATAAGGGAATCGTGGGACTTGATTCCTGCGGTTTCCTATGTAGTTGTTTGCAAGGTCTAGAGAGCTGTTTGTTACTGCATTAAATTCTCCCGTAGCGGGGTAGCGCTCCCAGTTCACCTCATGCGGTTAACTGTAGGCATTGCACGAGCTTCTTTGCGGCGTCCCTTCGGCCCCTGGCTGCGACCCCTTTCATTCCTTTTTACTGTCCCTCCGTTCACATTCTCTTTCTTCCGTCTTACTTTCCACCCTCACCTAACAGTTGTTTCAGCGTTATTTTCAGAGCCGAATGACCTCGTAGGTCCCAGGGCTTAGCCTTTAGCTTAAATTTCATATTGCAGTTCCAATATTACATTAAGTCACTAGACTTAACTATAGTTTAGTGGTGTTGATTTTTGTTTGTTTGTTTGTTTGTTTGTTTACTGCTCAGTTCGTGAACAAACACAGGCATGCACAAACGTATAGAGATCAAGTATGTGTTGACTAACTGATTCCTGGTAATATCAGTAAAGACTTGCGGATGTTTAAGGTCTTTGAATCATCTGTACGATTACGATTAAGTCTCTCTCTCTCTCTCTCTCTCTCTCTCTCTCTCTCTCTCTCTCTCTCTCTCTATATATATATATATATATATATATATATATATATATATATATATATATATATATATATATATATACATACTGTATATATATACATATATTTATATTTTATATACATATATATTATATATATACATATATACATATATATAAATATTATATATATACATATATATACATATATATAAATATATATATACATATATATATATATATATAATATATATATATATATATATATATATATATATATATATATATATATATATATATATATATATATATATATATATATATATATATATATATATATATATATATATATATATAATATATATACATACACACACAAAACCAAAACGCACCGTATATGTTAAGTGAACAACGCTTCCTGCATAACCCAAATTAGATCAAATACGCCGCGAATCTATTACTTTAATAACTGCTTCTGCTGCTGCCGCGTCATTAGCTGTAGCGTTGTGATTGACATCGTTATTTTCCATACGAAAGTAAGCGAACAGTATTTAAAGATTACAGCATCCAAATGTTCTTTTGCATTTCTAATACTTTTATTGATATTGTCATTCGGATAAAAAGGTATTTCTGGTGTAGTATGGAAAGGCGTGAGGGAATGTAGATACCACTTTACACTTCAAAATGTGATTGTATACGTAAATTACCCCCTTTAAATGTAATTTTACATTATTATTATTATTATTATTATTATTATTATTATTATTATTATTATTATTATTATTATTATTATTATTAAGAAATTCACAATCTCGTGAAAAAAAATCTTTGTATTAAAAATCCACAATAATATGGTAAATATATTACTGTGTAAAATAAACGGTGTTTTTTTTTACATAGTAATATATTTACTATATAATTGTGGATTTTTATTACACAGATTATTATTATTATTATTATTATTATTATTATTATTATTATTATTATTATTATTATTATTATTATTATTATTATTATTATTATTATTTAGAAGGTGAACCCTATTCATAATCAAGCCTACAGGGGCCACTGACTTGAAATTCAAGCTAACAAAAAATTTGGTGTTCATTGCAAAGAAGTAACAGAAGGTAACAGGAAGAACAGATCTCATATTGAAAAATAATTATTGAAGTAACAAATAAATAAATAAACAGATAAAATTATAAGTGAATTATTAAAATAAAAGATTTGCATAATTTCCCAGAATATCTGAAAATAACGAGAAGTTAGAGCGATATGCATAAAGATATTCCTATAGAAACAAATCTATCTCTTACCCAGTCAACAGAAACATCACATCTCTCGGAAATTCACTAAACAGGACCCATTAAAATATCCTTAAACAGTCGTTTAAAAAAAATAAAATATTTTATTTTTTTATGATTTATTAAAAAAAAATCTAAAAAAATAAGGACCTATTAAAATATCGTTTAAAAAAATTAAATAAAATAAAACCTTCAGTAATGCTTCATCTGCCGCATAACATTTCCGGGCACCAGAAACACCAAAGGTTCGCGATGAGAGTTTTAAAGAAATAAAATAAAAAAATAAAAATAAAAAAAGTTTTATCGAATTCGGAAATCCAAAATTTCCAGACCTCGGGAGTTTCCAGTTGAATTTTGCGATCTGGCCGATATTTCGGAAATCTCGATTTGGCGTCGGGGTGTGTTTTCTGAATCGTTTGGTCATTCCGCGGTCTTCTTCTTCTTCTTCTTCTTTTTCGTGAGAGAGAGAGAGAGAGGGGGCTGTTGGCTGTCATTGCATCAGAGTTTAAAGATTAGGAATGATAAGGCCATAATTATTTGTATTTTACTTTAAAATTTTATTTACGAGAGAAAGAGAGAGAGAGAGGGAGATGGCTGTCATTGCATCAGAGTTTAAAGATTAGGAATGATATGATACTAACTAACATAATTCTTTATATTTTTATTTTAAACCTTTATTTACGAGAGAGAGAGAGAGAGAGAGAGAGAGAGAGAGAGAGAGAGAGAGAGAGAGAGAGAGAGAGAGAGAGACCTTACAGACCTTACAGACCTTACAATTCGTTCGGGTTGCCCCAGGTCCCTCAGTGTGTGAGAGAGAGAGAGAGAGAGAGAGAGAGAGAGAGAGAGAGAGAGAGAGAGAGAGAGAGAGAGAGGTTGTCATTGCATCGAAGTTTAATGATTAGGAATGATATCATATGAACTGACATAACAATTTGTATTTTTATTTTATAAATTTATTTACATTTTTCACGCGAGTTGTTAAGACTGTTATCAGGAGGGTAAATTAACACGTTGAATAACGCTTATTTCAATGAAGTTTTGATCTTATTCTTAATTGCTTTGATATCTATTAAGACATGTTAGAGCAGTAACCTTTCTTCTCTCTTTAAAATCAGCTGATATTGTCAAATCGTTTGATATTGTCAAATCACTTGATATTGTAAAATCAGCTGATATTGTAAAATCAGCTGATCTTGTAAGATAAGTTGATATTGTCAAAAAAATGACCTTATATTGTCAAATCAATTGATATTGTCAAATTAGCTGATACTGTAAAACCAATTGATATAGTAAAATTAGCTGATACTGTCAAAAATTGATATTTTCAAATCAACTGATATTGTAAAATCAGCTGATATTTTAAACTCGGCTGATCTTGTCAAATCAGCTGATATTGTAAAATTAAATTATATTGTCAAATCAACTAAATGTTGTAAAATCAGCTAATATTGTAAAATTAACTGATATTGTCAAATCAGCTGATATGGTAGAATTAACTGATATTGCCAAATCAACTAAGTATTGTCAAATCAGGTTGATGTTGTAAAATTTAACTGATATTGCTAAATCAACTGATATTGTAAAACAGCTGATATTGTCAAAATAACTGATATTTTCAAATCAACTGATGTAAAATCAGCTGATATTGTAAAATTAACTGATATTGTCAAATCAACTAAATATTGTCAAATCAGCTGATATTGTAAAATTGACTGATATTGTCAAATCAACTAAATATTGTCAAATCAGCTGATATTGTAAAAATTAACTGAAATGGTAAAATCAGCTGAAATTGTAAAATTAACTGAAATGGTAAAATTAGCTGATATTGTAAAATCAACTGAATATTGCCATGGTCTTCAACTACTAATTTCTAGACAGCCAGTACAGTCGCCCAGGAAAGTCTTCCACCTTTCCTCAGTAAGACACGCGTCTTTTCTTCCGTTTCTTTCTCTCTTCTTTAGGGCTGACAGCTTCAGTGAGTTATCAGCATATATATATATATATATATATATATATATATATATATATATATATATATATATATATATATATATATATATATATATATATATATGCATATATTGATTTCGAAACATCGATGTAGATTATAGATAGATTCACATATTTCAGTATTTTTCAAACTAACTCGTAGTCGTGATAGCACGCTGGATGATCACAGTCTTACAATGACAGTTTCTCCATGAACTGTATTCATGATAAAAAAAAAAAGGTTTGAGTCCCAAATAGCTCTTTTACTTTTATATTTAATAAGATAGCTAAGATTTTGTACACCAAAAGTGACGCTTACTCTCTGCTCTGCATATGGAGATGGTCTTGCATAATGGAGATATATCTATATATAGAATAGAATATATATATATATATATATATATATATATATATATATATATATATATATATATATATATATATATATATAATTATATATCAAAACTGGGCAGTTGGTTATATTAAATTATCTTTCTCCAAAGATCTGTTGATTATTTAAAGGACAGCTTTTCTCATTATATAAGACCCATCATCATCTTCGTGTACGTCATACAGTGACGTCATATATGGAAATATGGACCCTCCCAATACACAATTACGAGGTCAGTTAGTTCTCTTGACTGCCCCAAGACCATTTTGTTATTGTTATATTGGTTTATTTAAGAAAATGTCTAACTGTCACTTGTCCATTGATTTGAGTATGGGATTTATATTTTTTACGCAATTAATAACGCAATAAAATGCAGTTTTCAGTTCGACTAACCGCAGATTATTAAGCAAAAAAAAAAAAGAAATATTCGGACGTTACTTGCAGAAAGGAGCAGTTGGGAGAATAATTAACATCAGTCTGTTAGTATTAAGGGGAGGTCAGTTATCCCCGCAACAGAGGGAAATAGACGCTGAGGGGCGGTTGTGGGAGAGTGGTGGGGCGGAGGGGGCCCTTGGAAGGAGGAGGGGGGGAAGAAGGGTTGTAGGAGTGGGAGAGAGAATGAGTGTGAGTGTGAGTGTGAGTGTGAGTGTGGGTGTTTGCCGATTCAATAAAGGAATGCGTCGACCGGAGACAGACGCTGGAGGTCAGTAACTCTGCGATTCGTGTTGCTTTACTTCAGTTTTTGATCTTCCATTGTCGTATTTTCGTCTTTATTTTCTTTGTTTTGTCTTGATTATTTTGGTGTGGGAGAGGTTTAACATTCAGGTAGGTTGAGGAGGCTATGATACGGATAAGCGTCGACGATGATATATTTACAGGGACAGCCGTATATGCTTGAATGTTACGGTCAAAACAAAGGGACGTTTTTTAGGTTACGTAGTTTCACTGACAGCTACAAACGACGATCATATTAATCATACGTGTTAGATATATGAGTTTGTACTTGTGTATATAATGCAGCTTGAGGCATTGCTTTCAATTTATTGAAATGTTAAGGTTTTGAAAGCTATTTAAACTCTAAATTGTACCTTTGAAACAAGGAGCCTAAACCAGTGGTTCATAACCTTTTTATTACCACGCCCCCTCCAAGAGTTGGTCCTTCCCTCCACGCCCCCCCACCTTGCATCTATGAGTAAAATTCCCTCCAAGATTAAAAGGAAAATGGAAAAGAGAGAAAGAGAAGGGGTGTTTTTATTCTTTCGGGAATGAATTAGTGAGATACTTGACACTGCTTCTTGGCGTCTCTTGTTAAGAGAATAACGAATATAATTAGAGAATTTTTAATTTTTCCCTAGGGCTCGCGCCTCCCCCCTGGAAATTGCTGACGTCCCCCAGTTTAAGAACCACTGGTCTAAACACTGTCGTGTTTGAAACTCAAGTTTTCACGCAGAGCGAATTTAAATTGACTTCATCCCCGTATCCAGTTACCTGTGGCGTACAATAACATAGCGTACCAAGCTGCCGCAGAGGATTTAGGCCAATAACGAGAGCTTAATTAGCGGAAGTCCTTGATGGCCATTTGTACCAAATGAACCTAAACAAAGAGAATGAACTTTATGTGATGTGTTTTGCGCTGTCTCCTCACGGACACTTGCATGAAAACCTAAGCCTGACTCGCCTAATCTCTCATTACTTTGCATTTGACATTGTCAGTCATGAAAAACATACGTCTGATATCGGCAGCATTACGATGTTACGTCCATACCTTTGAAAACGTCCAGGAAAAGCACTTTTTGTCAGCTGTTGAGTTTCCCGTAAGGGAGCTAGTGCCGTCAGTGTACCTCACGCGGTGCGGTGTAGGCGGTACCTGAGGTTCTTTGCGGCGTCCCTTCGGCCTCTAGCTGCAACCCCTTTCGTTCCTTTCACTGTATCTCCTTTCATATTCTCTTTCCTCCATCTCACTTTCCCACCTCTCCTTACAATTATTTCATCAGTAATTTCAGCATTGAATGATCTCATAGGTCTCAGGGCTTGGTCTTTGGCCAAGATTTTGACATTCCAGTTATAAGTTTGATTTAACTCAGAGCATGCGCAGAAAGAGGAATGAAGTGAACAAAACAAAAGAGACGACTCTGTCTTGAGAAATTGAGTCTTTTTAGAATTTGCTTACGTTGTCTCGTAGACAGCTCTTCCACGAAAGCTCCCGTTCACAGATGCATTTTGTCTCTTAAGCCACCTGGCCTTCAAAGTTGCTTACAAAAAAAACTCACATATAACTTCCCTCACCGTAGGAGTTCGAACTAGGCTACAGGACCACAGTCAAGGTGTCTATGAGGTAATGTAAGGAGCAGAGTTCAGGGTCAAGGTCATACTAAATATTCGGCCTGTTTGGTGGAGGTATGCTTTCTACTGAATAGTCTTGTTATTATTATTATTATTATTATTTATTATTATTATTATTATTATTATTATTCAGAAGATGAACCTTATTCACAAGGAACAAACCCGAGAACGCTTATTAAAAAAGAAAACAGATGAACAAATTATTAAATAACAACGACTGTTGTTGTTATTGTGGTATCTTAGTGATAACGTACCCTGCATGAGAATTGAGGCTGGAGATGTGTGGAGATTTGTGGAAGATAAAGCACAGGAAATAAAATTAGTAGCGGAATTCCACAGAGGCTATTTGTGTCACTCGGCTTAAGTTCCGAAAATATTTTCAGCTTTAAGCAAATTTAACTTTCATTCAACCTCTTGTTAGTAATTAAGAGAGAAGTAGGTATTAGCCGTATTCAGCATTGCTGATTAAATTCAATAATTTTCATATCACTGGATACTGAAAATCTGTTTTGCCTGACAAACCTATTGAAACATAAGCGCTTATGAAATTTGAAAAATCAGCTTTTCAAATGGTTGAATGCGATTCTATGTTTTCAAATTGAATGATAATTTTAGTTATTAGTTTATGTTCTCTTCAACGTGCATGCATGCGTGATTGTGCAACAGGCATGGCAATAGGCGTCCAAAGACTTGGGAATTTATCATGTTAGGTACACTGGTTCAGAAGTTGACATATTTTTTTGTAATTGCTTTACTGGTTGGGGACATATTGAGAATCGCTGTATTCATGCATGCGTACGTAAATGCTTAGAAAATGCAGACAGAATACGTACTGTATATACTTTATATATATACATTATATATATATATATATATATATATATATATATATATATATATATATATATATATATATATATATATTAGTGTATTTGTTTTCAAATTATTCTATCGATTTATTCTCATCTTACTTTTGTTCTCGATTCACGTACAGTATTGCCCTTCGAGAGATACACTCTATCACTTGAGATTCCCCGCTGTTTGTAATTCCCCGAAAAGGGTGACGGTGGCCCCTGAGGAGGTTGGGGTGGAGGTCTTAGGGAGGGGAGGGGGGAGTCCGTTCCGAGATTGGGCGGAGACTGGGGAAAGGGGGAGTCTTAGGGGGAGGGGCGGGGGAGTGTCGCCGGATAATTAACAGAGTTTATGCCAGGCGGTAACCACGGCGCGTTCTGTCCGCACAGATAAGTGAACTTTTTCACGGGGCAATCTCTTTCGGCTTAACGCTAAATGATTTACAACTATTTAGGGAAAGGGGGGTTTGGGGTGGGGGTTAGTATCGTTCGGGGAGAAGAAAGAATTCCCGGAAGGGAGTGGGTTTATGTAGGGGGGGGAGAAATGCTCTTGCTGAAGGAGCCTGGTTGCATACGGCGGTCTTGTTTGGGCGAAGATGGAAAATTTGGAAATGGACGACAAGTCTCCAAATTGGTTGGGAATATTTCAAGAGTTGGTGAGTCATTGGACTGAAGTAATTTTATATTTTTTGTGCTTGAAAATTAAACGCTCCCAAATTGATATTGTTTGGGGCCCGATAATTATTTTGTAGATGATATTGTTTTCAAAGGTTGTGTTAAAAATCAGAGAGTGTGGGATAGAATCTATTATTATTATTATTATTATTATTATTATTATTATTATTATTATTATTATTATTATTATTATTATTATTATTATTATTATTATTATTAGAAGGGAATTAAATATGAGTCTCCAAATTGGTTGGGAATATTTCAAGAGTTGGTGAGTCATTGGGCTGAAGTAGTTTTTTTATTTTTTGCTTGAAAGTTAAACACTCCCAAATTGATATTGTTTAGGGCCCGATAATTATTTTGTAGAATGATATTGTTTTCAAAGGTCGTGTTAACAATCAGCGAGTGTGAGATAGAATCTATTTACATTATTATTATTATTATTATTATTATTATTATTATTATTATTATTATTATTATTATTATTAAGAAGAGAAGAAGAAGAAGAAGAAGAAGAATTAAATATGCCTCCTCTGTGCAAAATAAAAAGAAAGCTCGAATTTGCATAAATACTGAATACTTAATTATTCTAAATGTTTATTTTTAACCTTGGTGCTGACTTACTGCCAAATGCTTAGGGCCAACAGTGAACTTTCACTGCTGAGCCCAAATTTCATTGGATGTTGGTTAGGGTGTGGTGAAAGGAAGATATTAATGTTAACATTTACATTTTTTTTACTATAGCACCTGCATGGGAATTAAATTCTTGGTAAACTTCGAGCGTACTTTGCTGAAAGGAACATCCCTTTGCAAATGTACGTAATTTTACATTTATGGCTGAGATTTTCCCTCAGAAATATTTTCACTAGTTAATTGTTCAGTGCCTTACCATTTTCTTTTCATAAAGATTCACCGGATGCATTGTACAGTTTTTTTGGAGACTGTAATATGGAATGAGTTCGAGAAGAATGCTGGAAGGGAATTTTGTTAGAATAAGGCCAACTTTATTTTTGTTATTTCTTGAGATAATAACAATATTAATTATACTAATGACAGTAAAATTGGCAAAATAAAATCAGAAGATTAAAATAACGAGAAGCAGAAGTAGGAAAAGGGGAAGGAAATCATGATAAAACTAGACAAAGGGAACTGTCGCCTGATAAAGGTGATGAAATTTAATTGAATGGAGAAAGTATTCAAATTATTAGAGTTTATGCATATGTATTAATGGCCATGCAAATGAAAACGAACTATTCAATAGATTTAGAAATCCCCTCAAATTTTTATTAACATGTTGGCCTTTATGAACGTGTTTATCGCCATGGAAATTAAGTATTTATCGGATTTAAAAGCCCCCTCTATTTTTGTTATCAGATTGACCTTTATACACGTAATAATCTTTATACAAATGGTGTAGTCAGTGGATTTATAAATCTTCTCTATTTTTGTTATCAGATTGACCGTTATACACGTAATAATCTTCATACAAATGGTGTAGTCAGTGGATTTATAAATCCTCTCTATTTTTGTTATCAGATTGACCTTTATACACGTAATAATCTTCATACAAATGGTGTAGTCAGTGGATTTATAAATCTTCTCTATTTTTGTTATCAGATTGACCGTTATACACGTAATAATCTTCATACAAATGGTGTAGTCAGTGGATTTATAAATCCTCTCTATTTTTGTTATCAGACTGACCTTTATACACGTAATAATCTTTATAAAAATAGAGTATTCAGTGGATTTATAAATTCACTCTATTTTTGTTATCATATTAACCTTTGTACACGCATTAATCGCCATGCAAATTAAAGCAAAGCATTTATTGGATTTAGAAATCCCTCAGTATCTGTTATCGCACTGACCTTAATACACGTATAAATCACAAAGCAAAAGACAATGAAGTATTTAGTGGATTTAGAAATCCCCTCTATTTTGTTATCATATTGACCTTCATATAGTAATAATCTTAATGGATTTAGAAATCCCCTCTTATTAATCACCATGCAAATGAAAATGAAGGATTTAGCGGATTAAGAAATCTCCTCTATTTTATTTGATATTGATTAATCTCTTCGTTTCCAAGGGGATTTTGTGTCAAAAATCATGATAATTGACCTTTCCCAAAGCTCGGCTTGCTTAGGAAATGAGATCCTTCGGTTTTCTTATATATATATTTCATCTTCTTTTTATGTTAATGATACCCTAGAAAAAGTGAATTCTGAAAATAAAATTGGAAAGATTTATGTTAAAATATATTTGAGGATTTTTTATTTATGCAAAAAAATCTTTTAGATTTGTTAAAATTAGAAACAGCTGAGCTAATAATAATAATAATAATAATTATTATTATTATTATTATTATTATTATTATTATTATTATTATTATTAATTTTTTTCCTTTGCAACAATCCGGTAACGTACTGTGGATGTTATTATTATTATTATTATTATTATTATTATTATTATTATTATTATGAATTTTTTTCCTTTGCAACAATCCTGTAACTTACTGTGGATATTATTATTATTATTATTATTATTATTATTATTATTATTATATTATTATTATTATTATTGAGAATTTTTCCTTTGCAACAATCTGGTAACTTACTGTGGATATTATTATTATTATTATTATTATTATTATTATTATTATTATTATTATTATTATTATTATTATTATTATTATTATTTTATATCTACATATACCACATTCCACTGCTTTACATGAATGTAATTTCAGTTTATTGTGGTATTTGCCTCTTATCTAAATATTAACTAATATAAAACTTAAAAATAAAAGATATTCCAGCCTGCTATTGCAGTTCCCAAAGTTCCAGGCGGTTCTGAGCAGGAATCCCAAATGTATATCTTTCTGCTTTGCATAAATACAACAAATATCAATTTCATTTTATTCGTGGGCGCCGGGTTCGGCCCAGGAACTTCTCCCAAACCTTTAGAATCCCAAATCATTCTTTCTTCTTCTTCTTCTCCTTCTTCTTCTTCTTCTTCTTCTTCTTCTTCTTCTTCTTCTTCTTCTTCTTCTTTCTTCTTCTTCGTATTTTCTCCTTCTCCTCCTCCTCCTCCTCCTCCTCCTCCTCCTCCTTCCTCCTCCTCCTCCTCCCTCCTCCTCCTCCTCCTCCTCCTCCTCCTCCTTCTTCTTCTTCTTCTTCTTCTTCTTCTTCTTCTTCTTCTCCTCCTTCCTCCTCCTCCTCCTCTTCTTCTTCTTCTTCCTCCTCCTTCTTCCTCCTCCTCCTCCTCCTCCTCCTTCTTCTTCCTCCTCCTCCTCCTCCTCCTCCTCCTCCTCCTTCTTCTTCTTCTTCTTCTTCTTCTTCTTCTTCTTCTTCTTCTTCTTCTTCTTCATAAAATCCGTTTCAACTCCCTCCGAGCCGTTATGCTTTCGGTATTTTCAGTATTCACATTTTCTTCATGTCCCTTCATTTTCTTCTAATTTTTTTTTCTTTTTTGGTTGCGGCATTTCCACACAGTTGCAAGAGCAGGAAATGACTGATGGAAAAGCTGACGCTTCTTCTTATTCCCATTCATTAGCGACTTTGTTTATCCCCTGGCTTTGTGTGTGGGGTGGGGACGAGGGAGGGGAGAGGGATAAGACTAAGAGACAAATTCCTTTCCTTTTTTCAGTCCTTAATCAAAAGGTGTCGCGCAGGTTAATTAGAGATTATAATAAGGACAATATATCCTCGTCCTTATTTGTATTTTACGGGTTTCTCTCATTTTTTACGTAAAGGTACCGTTCGCTGCTACTTTTCCAGCTGGTGTGGGAGTCTTGGTGAGATTTTGTTTTGCGAGTTTTACATTCAAAGCTTTTTTTTTTGCATGTTTTACATGGAGAGCTTTTGTTTTGCTTGTTTTACATCTTGCATGTTTTATATGGAAAGATTTTGGTTTGCATGTTTTACATGGAGAGGTTTTTTCTTGCATGTTTTACAAGGAGAGCTTTTTTTCTTGCATGTTTTACATGGAAAGCTTTTGTTTTGCATGTTTTACATGGAGAGCTTATGTTTTGCATGTTTTAACAAGGAGAGCTTTTTTTCTTGCATGTTTTACATGGAGAGCTTATGTTTTGCATGTTTTACAAGGAGAGCTTTTTTCCTTGCATGTTTTACATGGAAAGCTTTTGTTTTGCATGTTTTACATGGAGAGCTTATGTTTTACATGTTTAACAAGGAGAGCTTTTTTCTTGCATGTTTTACATGGAGAGCTTATGTTTTGCGTGTTTTACAAGGAGAGCTTTTTTTCTTGCATGTTTTACATGGAAAGCTTTTGTTTTGCATGTTTTACAAGGAGAACTTTTTTCTTGCATGTTTTACATGGAAAGCTTTTGTTTTGCATGTTTACAAGGAGAACTTTTTCTTTGCATGTTTTACATGGAAAGCTTTTTGTTTTGCATGTTTTACATGGAGAGCTTATGTTTTTGCATGTTTAACAAGGAGAGCTTTTTCTTGCATGTTTTACATGGAGAGCTTATGTTTTGCATGTTTTACAAAGAGAGCTTTTTTCTTGCATGTTTTATGGAAAGCTTTTGTTTTGTTGTTTTACATGGAGAGCTTATGTTTTGCATGTTTTACAAGGAGAGCTTTTTTTTCTTGCATGTTTTACATGGAGAGCTTATGTTTTGCATGTTTTACAAGGAGAGCTTATGTTTTGCATGTTTTACAAGGAGAGCTTTTTTTTCTTTGCATGTTTTACATGGAGAGCTTATGTTTTGCATGTTTTACAAGGAGAGCTTTTTTCTTGCATGTTTTACGTGGAGAGGTTTTGTTTTGCATTTTCACATGGAGAGCTTTGTTTTGCTTGTTTTACAAGGAGAGCTTTTTCTTGCATGTTTTATATGGAAAGATTTTGGTTTGCATGTTTTACATGGAGAGGTTTTTTCTTGCATGTTTTACAAGGAGAGCTTTTTTTGTTTTGAGGAGAGCTTATGTTTTGCATGTTTTACAAGGAGAGCTTTTTTTTCTGCATTTTTACTGGAGAGCTTATGTTTTGCATGTTTTACAAGAGCTTATGTTTTGCATGTTTTACAAGGAGAGCTTTTTTTTCTTGCATGTTTTACATGGAGAGCTTATGTTTTGCATGTTTTACAAGGAGAGCTTTTTTCTTGCATGTTTTACGTGGAGAGGTTTTGTTTTGCACGTTTCACATGGAGAGCTTTTGTTTTGCTTGTTTTACAAGGAGAGCTTTTTTCTTGCATGTTTTATATGGAAAGATTTTGGTTTGCATGTTTTACATGGAGAGGTTTTTTCTTGCATGTTTTACAAGGAGAGCTTTTTTCTTGCATGTTTTACATGAAAGCTTTTGTTTTATGTGTTTTACATGGAGAGCTTATGTTTTGCATGTTTTATTTTTTCTTGCATGTTTTACATGGAGAGCTTATGTTTTGCATGTTTTACAAGGAGAACTTTTTTCTTGCATTTTTATTATTATTTTTGATTTAACAAGGATTTTTCTTGCATGTTTTACATGGAGAGCTTATGTTTGCATGTTTTACAAGGAGATCTTTTTTTCTTGCATGTTTTACGTGGAGAGGTTTTGTTTTTATTTTCACATTTTTCTTGCACGTTTTACAGTGAGAGCTTTTGGTTTCCATTTTTACTGGCAAGGCAAAGACGAGCTTGCCAAAGTTCTCAGAGTGATTGCTGTTGTTTTGGAAGAGGGACACTGAGGACCCTTCGATCCTGCTGTTGCGAATAAGTTTAGAGCAGACAGAAGCAGTATTATTATTATTATTATTATTATTATTATTATTATTATTATTAATATTATTATTATTATTATTATTATTATTATTATTATTATTTATTATTATTATATTCAGAAGATGAACCCTATTCATATGGAACAGACCCACCAAAGGGCCAAAAATTCAAGCTTCCTAAGAATATTATTATTATTATTATTATTATTGTAAAATTAGGAAAAGACCTTCAATACAGGTTTTGTTATTTATTTTTTATTTTATATAGTAAACGCTCAGTTCGTCTTAATAAGATGAATTGAGCGTTTACTATATAAAATAAATGCTGTTGAAACTGCCATTTTGTTTAACAAAACCTATATTATTATTATTATTATTATTATTATTATTATTATTATTATTATTATTATTATTATTATTATTATTATTATTATTAAAAATCACAATTATATAGTTATTACTATGATTTTTTATTAATTATTTACTATATTATTATGATTTTTATTACTCAGATTGTTTTTCACGAAATTGTGAATCTATTATTATTATTATTACTATTATTATTATTATTCAGAAGATGAACCCTATTCATATGGAACAAGCCTACCAAAGGGGCCA